>NC_037675.1:15632245-15746659 GCF_003255815.1 Theropithecus gelada
TTTTTTTTAGACGGAGTCTCGCTCTGTCGCCCAGGCTGGAGTGCAGTGGCCGGATCTCAGCTCACTGCAAGCTCTGCCTTCTGGGTTTACGCCATTCTCCTGCCTCAGCCTCCCAAGTAGCTGGGACTACAGGCGCCCACCACCTCACCCGGCTAGTTTATTGTATTTTTTAGTAGAGACGGAGTTTCACCGTGTTAGCCAGGATGGTCTCAATCTCCTGACCTCGTGATCCGCCCGTCTCGGCCTCCCAAAGTGCTGGGATTACAGGCTTGAGCCACCGCGCCCGGCCTCCAGTGTCTTAAAGCACTTTCCCATGATTTCTTCTAGTTCCTTCATGGTTTTGAATTTATGTTTAAGGTTTTAATCCATTTCTAGTTGGTTTTTATATATGGTAAGAAGTAGCAGTCTAGTCTCATTCTTTCGCTGGTGGTATCTGATTCTCCCAGAACTGTTTGTTAAAGAGAGTATCTTTTCCCCAATATGTGTCCTTGGAACCTTTGTCAAAAATTAGTTGACTATAGTTATGTAGATTTATTCCTGGCCCCTCTGTTCTGCTCCATTGGTTTACGTATCTGTCTTTATGCCAGTACCATGCTGTTTTGGTTACAGTAGCTTTTCAGTATATTCTGAATCATTATCAAATGATATATATGTACATAGAAATCCCCACATATCCACATGGATGGACACACACACGTGCACATATGCACATATCTACACACACAGACACAAAACCTTCAAAACATAAATTTTCTAACCTCTAAAACAACATTTAAATTACATTTTTAGTAGATTTTGAACCCGCTTATTGAGCATATAAAAATGCAACACCTTCTGGTAATTTTGTACAATAAACCAATTGAATAAAAATGGGATAAAAATATGTTGAATTTCAGTAACACCTGTTTATATTGGTGGAGGATATTTACAGAACATGTCAAGTTTTTGTGAAATCTTTTTCAACGTTGACAACTATAGTAACAGAGTAATTGAAACAAACTGAACTTAGAATCAGACCTTTAAATTTCTATAAACTTGGAGAAATAAAGAATAATTCTGTCCTAGAAAGAAATTCTAGTAATAATTATTTTAGTGAATGCAAAAAGTTGCTTACACTGTTAATAAACAAAATATATCCTGTGTCTCATACTTTTTTGCTTACTATTCCTCTATTGTTTATACTCCATACACAACATGAGTATGTTTCTGCAATTAGGTAATTTATTTAAAAATCCATAAACATATGTTGAGATTGAGTGAGTTTTTGGACCACTAGAGGAAGTCTCAAGGACATCAATATTTGACCCCATGTTGGTATTACCTTCCCTTATTTGATGGCACATGATTCTTTTTTTAATGTAGCACAGTATTTAAACCATGACATTATTATTATTATTATTATTATACTTTAAGTTCTAGGGTACATGTACATAACGTGCAGGTTTGCTACATATGTATACTTGTGCCATGTTGGTGTGCTGCACCCATCAACTCGTCAGCACCCATCAACTCGTCATTTACATCAGGTATAACTCCCAATGCAATCCCTCCCCTCTCCCCCCTCCCCATGATAGGCCCCAGTGTGTGATGTTCCCCTTCCCGAGTCCCAGTGATCTCATTGTTCAGTTCCCACCTATGAGTGAGAACATGCGATGTTTGGTTTTCTGTTCTTGTGATAGTTTGCTGAGAATGATGGTTTCCAGTTACATCCATGTCCCTACAAAGGACACAAACTCATCTTTTTTATGGCTGCATAGTATTCCATGGTGTATATGTGCCACATTTTCTTAATCCAGTCTGTCACTGATGGACATTTGGGTTGATTCCAAGTCTTTGCTATTGTGAATAGTGCTGCAATAAACATACGTGTGCATGTGTCTTTATAGCAGCATGATTTATAATCCTTTGGGTATATACCCAGTAATGGGATAGCTGGGTCATATGGTACTTCTAGTTCTAGAACCTTGAGGAATCGCCATACTGTTTTCCATAATGGTTGAACTAGTTTACAATCCCACCAACAGTGTAAAAGTGTTCCTATTTCTCCACATCCTCTCCAGCACCTGTTGTTTCCTGACTTTTTAATGATCGCCATTCTAACTGGTGTGAGATGGTATCTCATTGTGGTTTTGATTTGCATTTCTCTGATGGCCAGTGATGATGAGCATTTTTTCATGTGTCTGTTGGCTGTATGAATGTCTTCTTTTGAGAAATGTCTGTTCATATCCTTTGCCCACTTTTCAATGGGGTTGTTTTTTTTCTTGTAAATTTGTTTGAGTTCTTTGTAGGTTCTGGATATTAGCCCTTTGTCAGATGAGTATATTGCAATTTTTTCTCCCATTCTGTAGGTTGCCTGTTCACTCTGATGATAGTTTCTTTTGCTGTGCAGAAGCTCTTTAGTTTAATTTGATTCCTTTTGGCTTTTGTTGCCATTGTTTTTGGTGTTTTAGACATGAAGTCCTTGCCCATGCCTACGTCCTGAATGGTATTACCTAGGTTTTCTTCTAAGGTTTTTATGGTATTAGGTCTAACATTTAAGTCTCTAATCCATCTTGAATTAATTTTCATATAAGGAGTAAGGAAAGGATCCAGTTTCAGCTTTCTACTTATGGCTAGCCAATTTTCCCAGCACCATTTAATTTAAACCATAATATTATTGATGACATTAACAAAAAGTTACAGTAGGAGCACTTGGTTCTAAGAGTAGTGTTACAGTTTTTCTTATGTGAGAATGTAGGCTATTAATTAACTTTTAAAAAATAAAATAATTAAGGTAAAACATTATGAAATGACACTAATTCAGATTAGGGAAAACACCTATCTGCTTTAATAACTACAATATTTTGTTTAAATCCAAGGCAATGTCTGCTATTTTCTGGTAAACATTGTGACTTACAGTAAAGAGATTCTGAAAAGAAGGACAGCCTTTATGATTTTCAGTTTGCATATACAAATAATTCTGTTATTATATGCAAATACATGCCTCTCCAGTGTTTGAATCTTTTTTGCCTCAAGTAAATATTCTTGACCACCATTTTGTGTGCATTGATAATTTGTCTAGCAAATTATTTTATGTATAGATTTGTTTCAGTCCAGTCTTAGTTTTATTTATTATAAATTCAAAATGAGTAAGGTACGAACTACTTAGACTTTGTTAAACTCCTCTCATTAGTCCAGTAGTTGGAGACTGTAAACCTTGAATTGTTTTGATGTCTCCCAAATCTCCTTCATGAATGTGACCTTTTTTTCATACCCATATCCTACAATTCTAGAAGTGGGCATGTCTAGCTCTATTTTTCATCTAAACTCTCTCATTTTTCACTTTAGAAGATTGGTAGCCCTGAAGTCAGGAAGGGTAGTTCTTAAAAGGTCTCTGAAGGCAATAGGTGTTGAATAAGCTGTTAAACAAGAGAATTGGGAGTCCTTTGTCATCATTCTGAGAGCAGCATTGATTGATGTGAGCAGCGCTCAGTATTGGTTTTAGATAAACAAGACAAAGGCAAAGATTGAGAGTAACTGTTGAGACTAAGGTTTAGAAAAGGTAGTTTCAGAAAAAAATATTGTCAACAAAATAACAAGCAACTTTGTTATTTCTCTCTTGCCTTTCCTTATGGTCAGGTTCACATCAAACAATCTGTAGGCCCAACTACCTCCTTTACAGGGGAGGTCAAATCTTGCATACATGTCCTGTTCGTCCACCTTTCCCCTTAGTATGGAAGGAAGAAGGCATAGCCTCATCTCTTATAGGGTAATAGGGTAGTGGGATGTAGAGGAAATGCAACAAGCTGCATGAACTTTAAAAAGTAAACTTATTATCCCTGGGTATAAAGCTAGTAGCTCCGCCAAAGAAAGACAAGTTCAGTCCTGTGGAATGAGGTGTTGAAGTCACAAACACATCATTGCTAGGATGTGCTGCTGCTCCACCTGTAGAGACCGTTGGTGTTATCGAAAACTTTATTTTCATTTGGTATAATTTGACCTGCCTTGTACAATTTGTAGCCTTCTGTGCCCCTTTCTTGGGGGGGGGGGGGAGATAAATGGAAGTAGGATCACTCAATTTTCAAAAAATGGCCAAGGGTGACTAAGTTTGCAGTCTGCTCAGGACCAGAAAAGCCATTCTTCACTTTTGGATGTCTGTGTCATCTCCCACCAGGTGCTTCACATAATGAGTGACTATTATCTTAGCTGTCAGGTAGTGGGTATCACATAATAGATAATGGGTGCCTGCTGTGTGATGGGTGTTGAAAAGCCCTAGTTCCAGTAAGGCCTGGAAATGCATTCCTTCTAAAGTATTGTTGGGAACTCCACCTCAGACCTGTATCTCCTAGAAATTATTTTCCCACCAGACAGTATGCATACCTAGGTGGGACTATTCCACTTATGTATAAAGCACACCTGAGTTCTTATCACTTCTTCCACTAACACTTGACTGTCATCTCACCTTACTCTTCATTGGAATATATGCTGATCTGAGTTCACTTTATAAAATTCTTAGTTAGAAAACTCAATCTATAGGACAAGAAGTAGCCATCATGCATTTGAAACATCATTTTGTAGCCACAAAAAAACTCATTACTAATGGACTAGCATGTGGTTAAATCCCAGATTATCACTTGTTTACCATGAGTCTTGTCTCTGACATTCGTAGATTGAGTAAAGTTGATCGGCCAGAAATGTTATCTTCTAGAGGCTGGGAAATTGTGCATAAAGCCCAAGTCAGTGCTTCTGTTTCTATCCGTCGGTGCTGTTAAAAATTTCGGAGGAGAAGCAGTCAATATCGTACCTATTCCCTTAGGCATCTTCCCCAGGGCCTTCACTCCTGACCTAACTTTCTGCTTTCCTTCTTTCGTGCTTCCAGGATTCCTCTGAGGCTTCTCCAGAAAGCAAGTATTATCATCCACTAGAGCTTCAAATCCTGGTTTGCTGGAATTTAATGTTAGCTTCTCAATCAAACTAAACAAATGTCAGTTTGAAATTATTGAATGCTCTGCAGATTTATGTAAAAGGAACCAAATTCCGAGTTTACTTAATAATGCTAGAATTACAGTTATCTGTACTCTATATGCATGATTTAGTTTATGTGTTACAAGGTACAAGACTATAATGCTCATGGGATTTGACATAGCACAGTGACACGTAGTAATTGTTATGTGGGCTTGGACTCAGTTAAATTTCTATTTAATCCATGGTGTTCTACACTTAACAGCTGTATGATCTTGAGTAGCTCACATAAGCTCTTTAAGCCTTAGTTCTCTGACCAGTAAAATGAGGGTCCCACATGCCTTCCTGGTGGAGGTGTTGTGAGGATTAATAAGACCCAGTGTAAAACCAATTAGCACAGTTCCAAGCACAAAGGATTATTATTTTGAGACCCTGGGAAGGCACTTAGAAAAAGATTAGATATAGCACTTTTAGTCATTGATGCATTCATGATTGCCTCCATTCATTCTCTCATGTATTCATCCATATATTCACACACTCACTAAACAAGCCCATTTTATTGTGAATATTGTGTACTGGACCTGTTTGTACTGGAAAGAAATAAAATAAAAGAATGCTAGGAATTGAATTTTGTCTCCCCAGATTCACATGTTAAGCCTCAACCCCTAAAGTGACTGCATTTTGATATAGGATCTTTAGGAAGTAATTTAAGTTAAATGTGATCATAAGGGTGAGACCCTAAACTCACAGGACTGGTGGTCTTGTAGGAAGAGAAATCTAGAAATCTCTACCTCCGTCTCTCTCCTTTGCCGAACATGCACAGAGGGAAGGCCATGTGAGGACCTAGGGAGAAGGTGGCTGTCTGCAAGCCAGGAAGAAAGCCTTTACCTGACACTCAACTAGCCAGCACCTTGATCTTGGACTTCCTAGAGTCCAGAACTAAGATAAAATAAATTTCTCTGGTATTTTGTTGCAGCAGCCTGGGCAAAGTACTACAAAGAAAATGGTGAATTTACTTAAAATATAATAAAATACTTTTACTTTTTTCTAACTTCTGAGACACAGCAGAAAGTTCGATTATTCAGGAATTGATAATGTGCTAGAATCACCAGTGTATTCGAGGTAAGGTTTGCTCAGGAAAGGGATGTATGAATAGGTATTTCAAAGATCTCTGAAGAGAAGAGAAGAGAAGTCCTTCAAGCAAATGATTGTTGTAACCTTGCCTTCCCCTTTAGAACCTCCACTGAATTATCAGTAAATTCTCCATATTTAAAATAGATTTTAAAAGTGAATGACATGATGATTTCCACTCCTGGGAACATGCAGTAGATAAACATTTTTCTATTTTTCCTCCTAAGTAAAACAAAAGAATCTCTAAACATTACTTATAAAACAAACATAAGACAACCCTGAAAAGCAGAGAGAAAAGAGAGAGTAATTGGGAATCCTAGGACACACAGAACAGTATGGTAGTGAATTGCCTGGATTTTCTTTTTGCTTCATGTTTGTCATACTGGGTTCTAGAGACGCAGGCAATCTGATTCAGAGAAGTCACTAAACAGGAACAAAGGAACCCAAACAACAACAAATCATGCAATGGGAGGTTTATTTCCAGAATGCAAAACAAAATTTCTTAAAATATGTGGGTTTTGGCCAGGCACAGTGGCTCACGTCTGTAATCCCACCACTTTGGGAGGTCAAGGTGGGAGAATCACTTGAGGTCAGGAGTTCGAGACCAGCCTGGACAACATGGAGAAACCCCATGTTGGTCTCTACTAAAAAAATACAAAAATTAGTGGGGCACTGTGGCAGAGGCCTGTAATCCCAGCTACTCAGGAGGCTGAGGCAGGAGAATTGTTTGAACCCAGGAGGCAGAGGTTGCAGTGAGCTGAGATCGTGCCACTGCACTCCAGCCTGGGCGACAGAGAGAGATCGTCTCAAAAAAAAAGTATGGTTTTTAACCAATGAAGAGCCACACAAAAATATCAAGAAAGTGTGACCCATAAACAGGAAATAAGGAGTCAATGTAAACTCTCTCTGAGGAAGCCCAGAAGTTAGACTTATGTTAGATGTAGAAACTGAATCAACAATTATAAATGTACTTTAAAAACTAAAGGAAACCTTATGTAAATAATTAAAGTGTGAGAACAATGTCTCACCAAGTGCAACATATCTATAGAGAGAAGCTATAAAGATGAACAAATAGAAAGTCTGTGATGGAATAGAAAAATAATTGAAATAAAAATTTCCAGAAGGACTCAAGAGTACATCTGAACAGGAAGGAAGGAGAAATTGGCAAATTTAAGTATGGCTCAACAGAGATTGCGCAATCCAAATGACAGAGAAACAAAAGAATGGACAAAAAATGAACAGTGCCTCAGAGAAATATAAGAAACCATTAATCATACCAGCATAAGCATAATGGAAATCCCAGAAAGAAAGAGAGTGAAAAATAATCAGATAAAATATTTGAAGAGGTTGTGGCTAACAACTTTCAAAATCTAATAAAACATATTTACATACACATGCAAGAAGTTCAAAGAAGTCAAGTACAATCTAGCTAACTTTCTAAAGGATGAAAGACTGAAAACTTTCACCCTAAGTTCATGAAGAAGTCAAGAATATCTGTTGTTACTGCTTCTATTGAAGATCGTCCTGGAGGTTCTAGCCAGGGTAATAAGGCAAGGGAAAAAATACATGACATCCAGATTGCAAAGGAGGAAGTGAAATTATCTCTATTTAGAGATGAAGTGACCTGCTACACAGAAAATTCTAAGTCATCCACAAAAATTCAATTGGAACTAATATATGCGTTCAGAAAATCTGTATAGTACAGGTCAGTATACAAAAATCGGTTATTTACCTATACATTAGCAATGAACAATGCAAACATGAATTTGTGAAAACAATCCATTTCTATTAGCATCAAAAATAATAATTAGAAATCAATTTAATAAAAAATGTAACATGTATATACTCAATATTACAAAACACTGTTGAAAGAAGACAAAACCAAAATCAATAAAAATTCCATGTTTATGAATCAGAATATTTCATTTTGTGAAAATAGCTATACTCTATAAACTGATCAACAAATTCACTGTAATCCCTATTAAGCCCTATTATAATCCCAGCTGCACTTTTTGTGCAGAAATTGACATGTTGATATTAAAACTGAAAAGACCCATTTTTGCCAAAACAATCTTAAAAGAGAAAGACACAATTGGGCGGCTCATACTTCTCAAATTTATAAGCTTACTACAAGGCTATATTAATCAAAACACAAAAAATATAAATCACTTTTACAATTCAACTATTAAAAAAAAAACAAGAAAATTTAAAAATGGGCAAAAGACTGAGTAGGAATTTCTCCAAAGGATTTATACAAATTGTTAAGTGCATGAGTGCATGTAAAGATGCTCAATATCAATAGTCATTAAGGAAATATAAATCAAAATCACAATGAGATACTACTTCATACCAAATAGGATGGCTATAATAAAGGGAGAGAAAACAGCAAGTGTTGGTATGGATGTGGAGAAGTTGGAACTCTCATACATTGCTGGTAGGATTGTAAAATTTTGTAGCCACTCTTGAAAGCAGTTTGATAGTTCCTCAAAGTATTAAACATTAAGTTACCATATGATCCAACCATCTACTCTTAGAGTTTATAAGAGAGAATTAGAAACATATGCTTGTGCAAAAACTTTTAAATTAATGTTTATAGTCACATTATGCATAACAGCCAAAAAGTGGAAACAACTCCAATGCTCATAAGCCGATGAATGTATAAACAATATGTGCTATATTCATATGTGAAATATTACTCAAGAATATTAAGGAAAGAGCTAAAATCAATTAACTTAAAGTAAAGGAGATTACCCCTAATATTTTGTGAGGGCCTTATTTAATTAGTTGAAAGGTCATAAGAGTAGAACTGAGTATTTCTGAAGAGGAAAAAAATTGAGGGGGATGGAGAAGTTGGGAATGATTTTGCTAATGGTTATGATGTTTCTTTCTTGGGTGATAAAAATGCTCTAAAATTGATTGTGGTGATAGTTGCACAGCCCTGAGAACATACTGAAAACCATTGGGTTGCACAATTTAAATGGGTGAATTGCATGATATGTGAATTATATCTTAATAAGAGCTGACAAAAAGAAAAGAAAGATTGTGCCTGTGGACAAGACTGTCAACTTCTGCCTGAGAGTTTCCAGGTTGCTTTTCCTAAAGGCCTGCCCTGTGGATTTTGGACTAGCATAGCCAACCCTCACAGTAGTGTAAGCCAATTTGTTTCAATAAATCTCTTAATATATGTCCTATTAATATCTATTTCTCTGGTGGTATGCTGAATGACACACTGATGTTACATGATTCCTTGTTTTATTTTTTATCTCCTTTTTGATTAGAGAACTCCCTTTAGCTATTCTTTTAGAGTAGGTCTGCTGGCAACACATTCTCTCAGTTTTCTTACATCTGAGAATGTCTTGAGTTCCCTTTCATTACTGAAGGTATCTTTTCCAGCAGTAAGATTATGAGTTGACAGTTTTTTTTTTGAAGCCCCTGAAAAAATATTGTGCCATTTTCTACTGGTGTCTATAGTTTCTGATGAAAAATTTAGTAGTAACTGGACTATTTTTCTAGTATATATAAGGGTTTGTTTCCCTATTCCTTTATTTGAGTTTTCTTCCTTGTCTTTAGTTTTCAGAAGTTTAATTTTAATAGATGTTTTTATGGATTTATTTGAATTTATCTTGTTAGGGATTCATTCAACTTCTCTTTATCTAATAGCTTTGTTTAGATATAATTCACACAGCATAACATTCATCCTCTAAAAGTGGTTTTTAGAATATTCACAGATTTATGCAATTATCACCACTACCTAGTTTCAGAACATTTTTAATCACCACAAAGAGAAGTCCTGAGCTTTTGAGTAGTCACTCCTCATTTCATCATATCCCTTCCCCTTGGCAACCACTAATCTACTATTTTTTAAATAGAGAATGGATTTGCATATTCTGGCAATTTCATATAATATGTAGCCTTTTGTGACTGGCTTTTTCCCTACTATAAAGTTTTCAAGATTCACTCATGCTGTAAGTCTATCAATATTTTATTCATCAACTGATTGTAGGTATTAATCCTATCTACAAATTTACCTTCACAATAACACCTAGATTAGTGTTTGAATAACCGGGGACAATAGCTTAGTCAAGGTGACACATAAAATTGACTTCCACAGACCATAATTTGTCACCTTGACACCAATACACGTTTCTTAAAATTATACTTAAATAAAGGCAACAACAAAGTCATATTTCCATCTAACATGACAAAACTATGTTTACAGCTGGAAATGCACTAACCCCTTCCTCAGCAGAAGATGCAAAGTCCCTGGGTGATGTGCACTCTTCTCCTTGATATCCTACAACTTAAATACTGATATATAAGGTTAACTATTATTAAAACATCATATGTTAGATGGCAATGAGATAAAAGTGGAAAGAAAAAATATTTGGTATACCCGTCCATATACAAATATATTCATAACAAAATAAGCATTAAAACACTCACAATGATTACAGTCCTCATTTCTGCAACTGGTCATGTAATTGTAGTTGGTATTTATAGCTACCTTCTTCCACTAACTGTTCTATATTTCCTTTGCCCTCAGCAATCACCTCTGGGCTATGGTTCTTTGCCTAGTGGACTTATTGAAACCTTCATTCCTGAAGAGTTTGGGTAATTCGAATTTCTGGCTGAATTGAAGTGATATAACTTTTCATTAATTTTAGTCACAGGACATAGTAATTAAGAGATGCCCTAAGGGATCTTCTATATTCCATACAGACCCTTCTTTACTTCCATTGCACAGTAGCAGCTCAATTTCTCTTGGTCATTGAGATCAATCATTCTAGCCAGTACAGTAACTCCCCTTGAAACCTGTTGATTCAGAGGCATGAAGAGCCCAAAGTGACTAGGTGACAGTCATAAATTCTAATTCAGTGAAATCATTGTTGTGTCTCCTGATAAGAATAATTATCTCTGTGGAATGAAGGCCTGTAGGCCAGCAGGATATAAGGCCACATGAACAGAAAACAAACATTCTGCTAGTGGATCAGCTAAGGGTAACAGTGAGTGATGTCATTCCCATTTCCACCTCTCAGTTCCTGGACCCATAAATCCTGGCTACGAGAGAAGCAGCATCCTATATATTGGATGATGATGGAAAGTGTATATAGTCTCCTGGAAGACATTGCCCCAGACCTGCAAATTGTTGCTACCCAGATGGTAAAGTAGTTGTGTAAACGACATTCCAGAATTTTATCAAACCAGCTGCTTCAGGCCGATTGGGGAATATGGCAATGCCAGTGAATTCAGTGGCGTCGGGTCTATTGCTGCACAGTATTTAAATAAAGGATGCTGTATGGAATACCATGACAATGAATAAAGGACATTATAGGTCTGCACATGGTAGTTATGGCAAGAGCATTGCTTGTAGGGAAAGCAAATTCACATCCAGAGTAACTGTTTATCAGAGGGGAACAAAGTGTTACTCTTTACCATGTAATCAACCAGCCACTAGGTAGTTGGATGACTAAAGGAATGAAGCCATATCAGGAAGGCAGTATTGGTCTCTGCTGCCACCAGATTGGGCTCTCAGCACTAACTGCAGCTAGATTGAACAACTGGGAATTATAGCCCTAGTTCTTTGCCTGGTAGAGTTATTGGAACTCCATGAAACCCATTTTGCTAGACTCGTGCATAATTCCCATTCTTGCCATCATAGCCATTTTGTCACAATTACAGGTGTGGCTAAGAAAAGAGGCTTACTGGTATACATAAAATGGTTCATTCTATTTATTTGACGGTTAAAATCTTCCTCCTGGGATAGGCTTAAAAATGTGAATATACAATCAGCATTGGGTAAGATACACAGAACATATCCTCTTCAGTAAGCGGACGTCAAAATCAATGGATATTTCCAGCTCACATTGATGCTGATGTCACTTTTTGGCTAACATTTGCAAGGTACCGGAATATCTTAATGATCTTTGACCCTTCAGAGACATCCATGCATCTCGTCAACATTTTTCTATTATGTTCCTTTCAAGTTTCTGACCATCCAGCCAAACAATTGGCCACAGTCCATGAATATAGAATTATACCTCTCACTATTTTTCCAGGCAAAATGAAGAACCAGGCACACTTACCAAAGTTTTGCCTACCATGAAGTTTGCCTTACCTACTGTTAGAGATGTCTCAGGAAAGGCTCTAGTGCTACAGTTATACACTTTCAGGTGGTGACTGCATATTGTGCAGAGTCAGCTGCAAACCAGGTCAAGATTTCTCTTCCTCAGTCAACTGCTCAAAAAGGCTTTCCCATGAAGCCATAAGTGTGGTCTCGAAGAGAGAAGGTAATGTGTCCAGAGTTTGTTCCTTCCAGTGGGTCCGTGGTCTTGCTGACTTCAAGAATGAAGCTGCGGACCTTCGCGATGAGTGTTACAGCTCTCAAAGGTGGAGTGAACCCATGAGCAGCAGCAAGATTTATTGTGAAGAGTGAAAGAACAAAGCTTTCACAGCACTGAAGGGGACCCCAGCAGGTTGCAGTTTCTGGCTGGGGTGGCTAGCTTTTATTCCCTTACTTGTCCCTGCCCATGTCCTGCTGATTGGTCCATCTTACAGAGTGCTGGTTGGTCCATTTTACAGAGCACTGATTGGTCCATTTTACAAACCTCTAGCTAGCCACATAGAGCTGATTGGTGCATTTTTACAGAGTGCTGACTGGTGCATTTTACAAACCTCTAAGTAGTCACAGAGTGCAGATTGGTACATTTTACAATCCTAGCTACAGAGTGCTGATTGGTGCATTTTACAATCCTCTTGTAAGACAGAAAAGTTCTCCAAGTCCTCATCCAACCCAGAAGTCCAGCTGGCTTCACCTCTCAGTAATATAGTAGAAGTAGGTTCTACAAGCATTTGGGCCACTTTCCTGTGTTAACTTACTTCTGCCTTTAGGGTCTGCTTGAATCTGATCTTGTATATACTACCTTCATTTCATAATAGAGTGCTGCTGCACAAGCCCAATTTTATGACATGGAGGGTCAGACAACAGCCTGTTCATGATGACCAGCTCAAATTTCATGATAACTTGGTGACCTGTGGTTAAGTGTGAAATCACCACTAATGACCAGCCACAACCAAAAGCTATTCCTCAAAGGTAGAATAATTATCTGTAAGGATGTCAGAATTTTCCTCCAGATTTAAGGATTTGCACTGTGATTCACCTATGTGGGCTGATCAAAGGTCCCAAACAGCATCCCTATCTGTCACTGACACTTTGGATCTTCTGGGTCATATGGTCCAAGTGTCAGAGCAGCACGCATAGCAGCCTGGACCTGTTGCAGAGCCTTCCCTTATTCTGGGTCTCACACAAGATTAGTAGCTTTGGGGATCACTTGGTAAATGGGCTGGAGTAGCACATCTGAATGAGAAAAATGTTGTCTCCAAACTCCCAAGAGGCCCATTAGGTATTGTGCTTCTATTTTGGTTGCAGGAAAGACCACTTGCAGCAATGTATCTTTTACCTTGGAAAGGATATTTTGACAGGATCCAGGCCACTGGACCTCTAGAGATTCCAATGATGTAAAAGGCCCCTGATTTTTTAATATTTATTTCCTATCCTCTGACACATACTTAGCAATATCTTTAGAGTAGTTGCAGCTTCTTTCTGACAATGGCCAATTTGTATAATGTGATCAGTATAATGGATTAGTGTTACATTTTGTGGAAGGGAAAGGTGACCATGGTCCCTACAGACTAAATTATAAACCTGAAGACTTGCTACATCCTGGAATAAGACAGAAAGATGCATTGCTGGTCTTGCCAGCTGAAAGCAAACTGCTCCTATTGGCATTTTGTAAGAGATATTGAGAGAAAAAAAAAAAAAGCATTTGCCAGATTAATACCTGAATGTCGGGTTTAATATCCTAATAGCTATATATTAGGAGACATACTAATTTTCTCAAGCAAGAAAACCACATCTAAAACAGCAGCTATAAATTGGAGTCACTACCTGGTTTAAATTTACAATAATTCACGGTTATTCTCCAAAATCCATCTGTTTCCTGCACAAGCCAAATAGATGAGTTGAATGAGAATGTGGTGAGAATTATCTCCCTGTATGTTTAAGCCCTTAAAGGTGACACTAATCTCTGCAATCCCTCCAGAATAAGGTGTTGATATTAGTTTACTGTCTTTCTCGGTGGAGGCAGTTTTAGTGTCTTCCACTTGGCCATTTCCAGAATAATAGCTTTCACCCCACAGGTCAGGGAACCAATGTGAGAATGTAACGATTCTGTCAGTGGAATATGCCTATTACAGTTATGCATCCTGGAATTGGGGAAATAACCATAGACAGGTTCAGAGACTGAAATTCAAAGTCTGTAGGGCCAATCATCAAGAAAAGCAAGCTGGAAACTTCCAAACCAGGGCTGATGCTGCTGTCTACAGGTGGAATTTATTCTTTTTAAGCAAACCTCACTTCTGCTCTTAAATCCTTTTAAATGAATGGATCAGGCTCACTCAGATTAACAACGATAATCTCCTTTAAAGTCATATACTAAGATAGATCATATTCTGGACAAAAAACAAATCTCAAGAATTGCCATTACACAGATTGTGATCTTCAACCCCACACAATGAAATAAAAATTAATAATGGAAAAATAACAGGAAATTCTCCAAATACATTGAGACTAAACAAACATACCTCTAAATATTCCATGAGTCAAAGAAGATTTCTTAAGGGAAATGAAAAGTACATTAAATTTTATTAAAATAAAAACAACATATTACAATTTGGCAAGCACAGGTAAAGCAGTGCTGAGAGGAAAATTTATAGCACTGAATTTATAAATTAAGAAAGAAAAAAGTCTCAATCACTAACCTGACCTCCCATCATAAAAACTTAGTAAAAGAAGAAAAAATAAATTCAAAACAAACAGAAAAAAATAGTAAAGATGAAGGCAGAAATAAACAGAGTTTAAAACAATAGAAAATATCCATAAAACAAAAATATGTTCCTCTAAAGGATGGATAAAATTGACAAAACTCTAGCAAGACTGACAGAAAATAAAAAAGAAAAAAGACACAAGTTATCAGTATCAGGAATGAAGCAAGGGCTATCAACACAGATCCCGCAGACATCAAAAGGACAATACAGGAATACCACAAACCATTCTATGCATAGTTTGACAATTTAGGTGAAATGAACAAATTATTCAAAAAGCAAAAAATACCACAGAATGTAATATGATGCAGATTATTTGAATAGTCATATAGCAATTAAGAAAATTAAACTCATAATTTAAAATCTCCCTTACAAGAATGTTTTTAGGTCCACATGTGTTCACTGGAGAAATCTAAGAAACTTTAAATGAATTAAAACGAATTCTACACAATCTCTTCCAAAAACTAAAAGAGGAGGGTACACTGTCCAATTCATTTTATGAAGTTTGTATTACACTAATACCAAAATCAGACAAAACGGTACAAAAGAAGAAAACTACAGACTTCATAAATATAGACAAAAATTCTTAAGAAAATATTGCAAATAGAACTTAGCAGTATATCAAAAGAATTGTATACCATGACCAAGTGGAGTTTATTCTTGGGATGCAAGTTGGTATAATATTTGAAAATCAATAGATGTAATTAACCATATTAACTCACTAAAGAAAAAAAATCACATTATCATAGTAATTAACACAGAAGAGGCATTTGACAACATTCAATACTCATTCAGGATAAAACTCTCAGAAAAATAGGAAGACCAGTACCATGATGTTTTGGTTACCGTAGCCCTGTTGTATAGTTTGAAGTCAGGTAGTGTCATGCCTCCAGCTTTGTTCTTTTTGCTTAGGACTGCCTTGGCTATTTCAGCTCTTTTTATCATTGTTGTTCCATTTGAGTTTTAAAATAGTTTTCTCTAGTTCTGTTAAGAACATGGACACATAGATGGGAACAACACACTGGGGCCTTCTGGAGGGTGGATGGTGGGAGGTAGGAGAGGATCAGGAAAAATAACTAATGGGTACTAGGCTTAATACCTGGGTGATGAAATAGCCTTTGCAACAAACCTCCAGGACATAAATTGACCTATGTAACAAACCTGCACATATACCTCTGAACTTAAAAGTTAAAAAAAAAAAAAAAAAGAAAAATAGGAAGACATAAGACCTTCATCAACTCGATAAAAAGGATCTACAATAAATCTACAGCTACATAATACTTAATGATAAAGAACTGAATGCTTTCCCATTAGTGGGAAAGAAAGGGAAAACGTCTGCTCTTACCACTCTTATTCAATATATTGCTGGTAGTTCTGGTAGTACAATAAAGAAAGGAAACAGAGTGAAATGTATACAGCTTTCGTTTTGTTTCATTTTGTCTTGTTTTTCCTAAGACAGTGTCTCGCTCTGTCGCCCAGGTTGGAGCGCAGTGGCGCGATCTCAGCTCACTGCAAGCTACGCCTCCTGAATTCACGCCATTCTCCTGCCTCAGCCTCCCGAGTAGCTGGGACTACAGGCACCCACCACCACACCCGGCTATTTTTTTGTACTTTTAGTAGAGACGAGGTTTCACCTTGTTAGCCAGTATGGTCTGGATCTCCTGACCTCGTGATCCGCCCGCCTCGGCCTCTCAAAGTGCTGGGATTACAACTGTCTACATAGAAAATCTCAAGTGATCTCCCACATAAAAGTCCTAAAAGCAATAAGTTCAGTAAGGTTGAAAAATAAAAGAAAAAACATAAAAAGCAATTTTATTTCTACATGTTAGCAATTAATACATGAACATCAAAATGAAAAAAATACAGTGGACCCTTGAACAACACTGGCTTGAGCTACATGTGTCAGCTTATATACGGATTTTCTTCTACCTCTGCTACCCCTTAGATAGCAAAACCAACTCTTCTCCTTCTTCTTCCTCCTCCTCAGCCTACTCAACATGATGGTGACAAGGATGAAGATCTTTAGAACGATTCACTTTCACTTAATGAACATTAAATACAATTTCTCTTGCTAATGGTTTTCTCAATAACATTTAATTTTCTCTAGCTTATTTTATTGTAATAATACAGCATATAACAAGCTGTATACGTTTCACTTTGTTGTGTAGTTTTCAGCAGTTAAGTTTTGTACACAGTTTAATATATTTATGCCAGAGTAATTGATATGTTTACAACTGTGAATTTTAAAATTGTGAACAGTACTTACAGTTGGCCCTTAAACAATGCAGGAGTCAGAGGTGCTGACCCCCAACACGGTCAAAAATTCATGTATAATTTTAGACTCCCCAAAACTTAACTACTAATAGACTATTGTTGACCAGAGACCTCACTGATAACAGTCAATTGATATTTATTTTGTATGTTCTGTGTACAGAACTTAACTGCTGAAAAATACACAACACCAATGAGAAAAATCAATGATGAAAATGAATGGAGAGGAATACCATGTTCCCTCATTTGAAAACTCATCATAGTATGGATGTCAATTACTCACAAATTGATATACAAGTTTTATGAAATTTCTACTAAAATCTCAGAAAGATTTTTTATGGCTATAGATAAAGACCAGTAAGCAATTTTAAGGTAAGTCAACAGAACTAGAATAGTTAAAACAGTTCTGAAAAAGGAGAAAAATTGGGAGGAATCAGTGTACATGATATCAAAACATTATACAGCTAGGGTAATCAAGACTGTGATGATAGGATAGACATGGATAAATAGAACACAATAAACAACCCAGAAATAGACCCACAAAAATAAGCCTGACTGATTTTGACAAATGTACAAATAAGAAATTCTATGAAAACAAAAGGCAGCCATTCCAACAAATAGTGCCAGCTGAATTGGACATACATAAGCCAAAAAGTGAGCCTCAATCCAAGACTTAAATCTTATACAAAAATTAAACTCAAAATGAATCATAGATTTTAATGTAAAATGAAAAACTACAAAAGTATTAGAAAAAAATAGGAGAAATTTTTGAGTTCTAGGGCTAAGAGGTTGTACACATCATACCAAAAGTACAATCCATAACAGGAAAAATTAGTAAATTGCACAACGTCAAAATTAAAAACAGTTTGCTCTATGAAAAACCCTGTTGCAAATATGAAAAACAATTTAAAGACTGGAAAACAAAGTCTGCAACCATATGTCTGATAAAAAACTAGTATTTAGAAAATACAAAGAACTGTATAAATTAAACAGTGGAAAACAAAACCAAACAAAACAAAGTTACCCAGTTTTACTAGAAAACGGGCATTAGAAACAAAGAGATATTTCACTGAAGAGTATATTCAGCTAGCAGATAAGCACACAAAAGATGTTTAACACCACTTGCCGTTAGGGAAATGTAAATTAAAATCTCAGTGAAATATCACTACAACTTTATCAGAATGACTGAAATAAAAAATGGCGACATCATCAAAAGTTGGCAAGGATGTGTTGAAACTGGATCATTCATACACTGGTGGTGGAAAAGTAAAATTGTAGAGCAACTCTGTAAAATTGTTTGGCAGTTGCTTATCAAGATGCAACTGCCATACAACCACAGTAATTTCACTTTTGGGTATTCATACCAGAGAAATGGAACATGTTTACTCTAACTGTAACTGTATGTATATTGCAGCTTTATTTGTAATAGCCCCAACCTGGAAATAGTCCAGATTTATTTAAAGGGTGAATGATAAAAAATGTGGTACATTCATACCAGGGAATATCAGTCAGAAATAAAAAGAAATGGAGTATGGATAATAATAATAATCTGAATGAATCCTCAGGCTAAGTGAAAAAAAGCCAGTACCAAACATTACACACTATATCATTCCATTTACATAACATTCTTGAAATGACAAAATTATACAAAAATATAGCAGAGTAGTTTTTATTTGAGGTTAAGGAGAGGGTGAGAGCAGGACGAAAAGGGGTATGGCTATAAAAGGGAACCTTAGGGTCCTTTGTGGTGATGAAATATTCTGTACCTTTACTGTATCAGTGTCTGGTTGTGATATTATAATACAGTGTATTAGTCCATTCTCACACTGCTAATAAAGACAAACCTGAGACTAAGTAATTTATAAAGGAAAGAGGTTTAATTGATTCTAAGTTCTGCAGGGCTTGGGAGGTCTCAGGAAACTTACAATTATGAAGGAAAGGGGAGCAAACATGTTCTTCTTCACATGGTGGCAGCAAGGAGAAGTGCAAAGCAAATGGAGGGAAAAGCCCCTTATAAAACCATCAGATCTTATGAGAACTCATTCACTATCACAAGCACTGCAACATGGGGGCAACTGCCCCTAGGATTCCATTCCCTCCCACCAGGTCCCTCCCATGACATTTGGGTATTATGGGAACTACAGTGGGGACACAGCCAAACCATATCATATAGTTTTGCAAGATGTTACCACTGGGGGTAACTGGTTAAAGGGCACACAGGATGTCTCTGTTATGTCTTTTACAACTATATGTGAATCCATCATAATCTCAAAACAAATGTTTAATTAAAACATGAATGGCATTAAAAACTCATTTTGTACTTGAAGTAGGAACAATGCATTGTGGAATGAATTCATGTAATCACTAGGTGTGCCATTTACTCCTGACTCAGTGTTTTAAGCATCCCATTACTGTAAAGGTATTAGACACAGATAATTAATGAAATCAATCATAATTAATTCCTTCAGTGTTCCTACCCTCATAGTATATATTTCCTGAAGAGTTTCAGTCCAGTTTGACATTAATGGAGATGGAAAACAGTAAAAAGATTTTGAATTTATAAGATAATGTTATACATTATAAGGTTTTTTGTCATGAAGAGGTACTTGTGGCTTTATAAAGCAAAAGTAGGAAGCTTCAACAGTTCATCAGGATCAGTCCATCATTATGATGGATTTTATATGAATTGAATAGGCATATAAAAAAATAACATTTTACTATCATGGTTTTTCTAAGCCTAAACTGTGGCTAGATTTTATTTTTGCAACAGGGCATAATAATGGTACTGATGTGTTTAATTTTAAATTGAGGCATCATTTAAATAGAGTGGAATGAACGGCTCTGAAGTGTGTAGAGGATCATTTTTGACAAATGTTCACTCTCATACAACCCATAGCCCTGTAGCATACACTTACATCACTCCAGATAGCTTCCTCATGCTTTCCCCAAAACACAGCCATTTGTCTCTTATTTCTTTCACTATGACACTATTTCCTTTATGGAGTATACAAAGCATTATTTCTAAAAATCATGTTAGCTGTGTTTTAGTTATCAAGTTGTAGAAGTTCTATATAACTTATTGACATAAGCTATTACATTTGTCAGGTGTAAGTGCTGGTGTCATAGAGATAAGTAGCTATGCCTACATGTAATAAAACCATACAGTTTGTATTCTTTTGTGTCTGCATTTTTTGATCAGCATCATGCTTTCAAGATTCATCCACTAGTTATTTAGTTTATAGCTTAATAGTATTTTATCATAAGAATATAATGATTTAATCAATTCTGCTGATAAACATTTAAACAATTTCTATTTTGGAGCTATTATAAATAAAGCTGCCACCAATATTCTTGAACAAATCTTTTAATGGACACATGGTACCATTTTCTTTTCTTGAGTACGTATCTAAAATATAAATCTACATATCCAAGCTCAACAAACTCCAAGCAGGATAAATATAAGAGATCCCAGACACAATGTAGTCAGGAAGTAAAATGAAAAGACAAGAGAAAATGTAGAAAGCAGCAAGAGACATGACTCATCACATACAAAGAAGTCCCAGAAAGGTTAAAGAATGACTTCTCATCAAGAATAACAAAGGTTAGAAGGTAGTGGGATGACATGTTCAAAGAGCAGAAAGGAAACCAAAACTTAATAGAAAAATCTTCTATCTAGCAAGTCATCTTTCAAAAATACTATTGCAGAACAATATCTGCCGATAAGCAAGAACTGAGAGAACTGAAAGCAGACCCAGACCCAACTAACAAGATATACTAAGTCAATCACACTGAAAGCAAGTGACACTAGACAGCAATCTGAATACATATTTTAGACAAAAGAACACCAGCAAAGATATGTGGGTATTTTATAAAGACATGTTAACTATATATTTATTCTATTTTATCCTCATAACTGATTAGCTGATTTAAAAGCAATCAAACTATACACACACACACACACGCACACCACACAGACACACACACAAACGCGCACACACACAGAGAATACTGTGACTTTTAATATTGAGTGCCAACTTGATTGGATTGAAGAATGCCAAGTATTGTTCCTGGGTGTGTCTGTGAGGGTGTTGTCAAAGGAGATTAACATTTGATTCAGTGGACTGGGAGAAGTCGATCCACCCTCAATCTGGGTGAGCACCATCTAATCAGCTGCCAGTGGGGCTAGAATAAAGCAAGCAGAAAACGCTGGTAAGAGCAGATTTCTGAGTCTTCTGGCATCCGTACTGGATGCTTCCTGCCCCGGAACATCAGACTCCAAGTTCTTCAACGTTTGAACTCTTGGACTTATACCAGTGGTTTACCAGGTGCTCTCAGCCACAGACTGCACTGTCAGCTTCCATATTTTTGAGGTTTTGGGACTCGAACTGAGCCAACACTGGCTTCCTTGCTCCTCAACTTGCAGACAACCGATCATAGAATTTTACCTTGTGATTTTATCTTGTGATTGTGTGAAATCCTTGAAAAACTCCTTTCATATATATGTATATCCTATTAGTTCTGTCTCTCTAGAGAACTCTGACCAATACATATACTACATGTATAGTACTTTTGGTCTGATAACATACAGAAACATATTTTACAATAATGGCACAAAGAAGTTGAGTAGGAATAAACCTGTATTGGAGAAACACAATGACATCACATAATAAGTCAAATTCACAGGAAGAAAGGATGAGAACTTGAAAGAAAAAAATGAGATCATCATATGACAAATCTAAATATACGTTCTCCTGTCTTCTCTCAACATCTTTAAAAGATATACCCTGTCAAAAGTAGTAACTAGAACAATGTATTTGTTGGATTAATTACATATATAGAAACAAAATGTACAAAAATAATGACAAAAGGATTAAGTGAGAATACAGATATATAGGAATAAAGTTTCTCTATCTCACTGAAAATTAGTATTTGCAATACATCCTGGTATGTATATTATAAGTTCTAGAGCAATCACTAAGAAAATCTTTAAAATTTTGAAAAAAAAGCTTTATATGAATTAAAGTGACACATTAGAAAGTACTCATTTAAGAAAAAACAAGGCAAAAAGAAGAGATAAATGAACAAGAACAAAAAATGAGGCATATAGAACTAGAAAAGCAAAATAACAGACAAATCACAGTATATTAAGAATGGCATTAAAATGAATGATTTATACAAACAAATCAAAAGGTAGAGATTGCTAAAACTTATTTAAAACAAATAAAAATACCCAAGGGTGTACTTTCTTCAGGAGTTCCAAATTCAATTGAAAGATACAAATATGTTGAATGTAAAGGATGCAGAAATTTATCATGAAAACAGTAACCATAAACAAGCTGGAATGACTATGATGATATTGGACAAAAATGAACTTGACATGAAGAAGAAGACGGAAAATATCATTAGAGATAAAGAAGAAAAGTTTTAGGTATCAGAAATATATAAAAATTATAAATTAACAACTGAGTTCCCAAATACATAATGTAAAACTCTCAAAATTGAAGAGAAGATAGGGAACTCAAAAATAATGGTTGTAGACTTCAATACTCCACTATTAGTAATGGAAGGAAGAACCATAAAGGAGAGTAATGTGGCAATAAAGAAGTTGAACAACACTAGAAATGCACAGAAATAACATACACCTCTAAGACATTGCATCCCACAATAGGAGAGTACAGAGCTAGTGTACATGAGACATTCACTATAGAACCTGGGTCATAATATTAGCCTAAAAAAAGAAAGGATTAAATTCATATTAAACATGTTTTTTAACCCCAATGGAATAATATTAGAAATCAATTACAAAGGAAGTTTGATAAATTTATATATATGTGGAAATTCAAGCCCTTAAAATACCAGTGGGTCAAAGAAATCAGAAACTATTTGAAGATGAAGGAAAAGAAGAACACAGCATACCAAAACTTACACGCTGTAGCTGAAGCAGTGCTTAGAGAAAAATATATAGCTGTAAACACCTTTATTTTATAAGAAGAAATGTTTCAAAGAATAGCGGGCAAATATGGCTTCTCCCCAAAGATCTCTAATCTCTGGAACCTGTGTATTACCTCTTACATGACAAAAGGGAATTAAGTATGTAATTAGATTTACTAATGAGCTGACCTTAAACTAGGAGGATTATTGTGGATTATTCAGATAGATGCAATGTAATCACATGGATCTCTAAACGTGGAAGAGAGAATCAGAAAAGAGAACTGGAGAGTCAGAATGAGAATTGAAAATGCTACATTCTTGGTTTTAAAGGTCAAGGGAAGGGCTTATGCACCAGGGAATGCAGGAAGCCTCTAGAAACTGGAAAAGACAAGGAAATAGATTCTCCTCCAGAGTCTCCAGAAAAGAACCCAGCCCCCCGACATCTTGATTTGAGCTTAGATAGATATATGCTGGACTTGAAACAACAGAACTGTAAGATAAAAAATTTGTAATAAGTCCACAAATTAGTATTAATTTGTTACAACAGCAATAGAAAATGAAAACACTAATCAGTAAACTTAACATCTTAACACTAGAAAAATATGCCCAAAGCAGACAGAGGAAGGGAATAATAAAAATTAAAATAAAATGTAATTTAAGAGGGAAATAAATAAAATCAAAATGTCATTTTTTTAAAAAAATTAACAACATTAACCTTAGCTAGACTTACAAAAATACAGAAAGAAGATTCAAAATAGAAAAATCAGTAATGAAAGAGGTGACATATTCTCTAACCTTAAAGAAATGACTAGATATATAATGAAAATGGAATGTCAACAAATAAGATAAACTAGATTAATAGAAAAATTTCTACTAAGGCACAAAGTATCTTTAATCACTCAAAAAGCAATACACAACCTAAAGAGATATTTAACTGCAAATTAAAAGATAGAGTGAATCATTTAAGTTTCTCACAAAAAAGGTCATACACATATGGCTTTACTGATGAAATCTACAAAACATTGAAGAATTAATACCAATTCGTCACAAACTCTTCTAAAAAATAAGAGAGGAGGAAGTATTTCCCATCTCATTCTCTGAGAACAGTTTTACTTTGGCACCTAAACCAGATGACTATCACACACAAACAGAAAATTATAGACCAACATCCTCAGCAAAATACTAGTGAACAAAATATAGCAGCATCTAAAAAGAGATGTTAGCCATGAGAAAGAAGGATTTATCACAGTAATGCAAGGAAGGTTTAATATCTAAAATCATTATATAACATATAATCATTATATAATCACTATATTAATAAAAGACAAAAGCAACATGATCATTTAAATAGATGCAGAAAAAAACATTTAACAAAAGCCAAAACTTAATGACAAAACACCAAAGAAATAAATTGAAGAAATATTCCTCAATTTGAGGCAGGCATCTGTGAAAAACCCACAGTCAATACCACATTTTTTGACAGATTAAGAGCTTTACACTTAATATCATGAAGAAGACAAATATGCCCACTCGAGCCACTTATTTTCAGACTTCTACAGGAGGATCTAGCTAAGGCAATGAGGCAAGAAAAAATAAATTTAAGGTATCCAAATATGAAAGTAAGAAGTAAATTATCTTCACTTGCAAATAACATAATCATGTATGTAGCGAATACTAAGAATTAACAAAAAAATAGAGTAGAATTAATAAATTAGTTCAGTAAGGTTGTAGGGTGCAAGATCAATATTCAAAATTCAATTTTATTTCTATACACTAGCAATGAAAATTCAAAATTGTAGTGAACCAATTTCATTTAAAATAGCATCAAGAAGACTAAAATAGGCACCAGAAGATGTGCAAAACTTATCTGCAATTTAAACAGTAAAATTTTGTTAAAAGTAATTAAGAATAATTAAATAAATAGAAGGCTTACATGTTCATGGATTAGATACTTTGATGAGATGGCAATACTCAGGTTGATCTACAAATTTAATGCAATACTTATCAAAATCTTAGATACATTTTCCTCCAGAAACTAACAGGTGGATATTAAAATTCAGTGCAAGTTCAGGGGACACAGTGTAGCCAAAACAATCTTGAAGAAATAAAAACAAGTTGGAGGAATCACAATTTCTAATTTTAAAACATCACAAATCTAGAGCAATCAATGAAGAATGATTCTAGCAAATAAGGGCAGATATATTGTAAATAAAACAAAGTTAACACACCAGAAATACGCTCCTACTTTTGTAGCTAATTGCTTTTTGACAAAAGTGCGGAGTCAACAAAATAAAGAAAGAAGTGTTATTTCAAAAATTGAGGTTATGATTACTGTATATCTCCTTGCAAAGGAAAGAAGCTGGATACTTTCTTCACACTATACACAAAAACTAATTCAAAATTGTTCATAGACATAAATATAACATAAATATAATTGTCAAAACTGTAAAACTCTTAAAAGAAAATATGGGAGTAAATCTCTGTGAACTTAGGTTAGACAATGGTTTCTTTGCTGCAAAACTCAAAGTACAAGGGAAAAAAGAAAAAGCAATTGAACTATGTTAGTTTCTTTCAACACTTTGGAAATCTTCTCAACTAAGTATCCAAGTTCATCACTTATAAATTCCGCTTTTCACATAAACTAGGACTAAATTCACCTAAGTTGTCTGCTACCATATGACAAGGACCTCTTTTCCTTCAGTTTCAAATGATACGTTCTTGAGTTTCTTCTGATTCCTCACCAGCAGCGTATTTAATGTCTGCATTTCTACCAATAGTCTGTTTATAACAATTTAGGCATTTACAAGATGATACTAAGCTTTCTCTACTATATCCCTGTTTCATTTGATTCCTTCCTAGCAGAATTATCATCTTTCTAAGAGTCTGTTAAAAGCCAGGTATGATATTATGATCCTAAATATTTTTTCTGGCGTATTCCCATTGCCAATTCCAAAGCCACTTTTTACATCTTTAGATTGCCACAGCAGCACCCCACCTGTGGCACCAAAATATGTTTCCTATTGCTCCAATAACAAGTTTTCACAAACTTCGTGGCATAAGACAATGCAAATTTATTATTTTACCATATTGTAGGTCAGAAGTCTCACTGTTTTAAAATCAGTGTTGTCAGGGCTGTATTGCTTCTCTATGCTGCAGAGGAAAAATCATTCCTCACTTTCCCAGCTTCTCAAGACCTTACATTTCTTAGTGCTTGGTCCTTTCCTCGATCTGCAAAACTAAGCACACAGCATATTTTCTCCTTTCATGTGTCTGCTTCTGTTGGTCACGTCTTCTCTTCTATCTCTGATTCTCCTGCCTCCCTCTTAAAGGAACTTATGATTACATTGGACCCCCTAAGATGATGCTGGAAAGGTTTCCTATTTAAAGATTCCTAGCTTAATCAAATCTGCAAAGTCCTTTGTAAGTTAACATAGTCAAGAATTTCATGGATGAGAACTTGCTCATCTTTGAAAAGCCATTATTTAGCTTACCAATGTATATCATCAAAATTAAAAACTTTTCTGCTGAAAGCAATACAGTCAAAAAAGTAAAAAGACAACCAACAGAGTGCATAAGATATTTGCAAATCATGTATCTGATGAAGGACTTGTTTCTTGAGTATATGAAGAACTCATATAACTAATAATAAAAAGATAACTCCATTAAAAATAGACAAAGGATTTGAATAAATATTTCTACAACAAATTTACACAAAAAGCTAATAAGTACACAAAAATATGCTTAAAATCATTAGTCATTTGGGAAATGCAAATAAAAACCACACTGTGATGCTACTTCATATGCAGTAGGATGACTGTAAACAAAAAGACAGACTATAACAAGTGTTGGCAAAGTTCTGGAGATAGTGGACACATCAGACATTGACGGTGGGGACAGAAATTGATATAGTCCCTTTTAAAGCAGTGTTTCAGTTCCTCAAAAAATTAAATATAATATTACATTATGCCTCAGAAATTTCACTTCTAAGTATATGCTCAAGAAAAGAAATGATATTTCCACACACAAACATTATACATGAATGTTTACAGAAATATTATTCACAATGGCGCAAAACTTTAAGCAACCCAAGTTTCTATAAACTGGGGAAATATGGATAAAATGTGGTGATTTGTACAATGAAATGTTATTTGGCAATAAAATGAAGTACTGATAAATTTTATAATATTGATGAACCTTGAAAACATTATTCTAAGAGAGAGATTGTATCTTGTGATTCCATATATATGAAATGGCCTGAATAGGCAAATTCATAGTGCTGGAAAGACAATTAGTCATATGTACAGCTGAGGTTGGGGAAGGTGAGAAAAATGGCAGTGACTGCTTGATATGGTTTGACTGTGTCCCCATCCAAATCTCATCTTGAATTGTAACTCCCACAATTCCCATGTGTTATGTCAGGAACCTGGTGGGAGGTGATTGAATTATGAGGGCAGGTCTTTCCTGTGTTGTTCTTATGATAGTGAAAGAGTCTCATGATGTCTGATGGCTTTATAAAATGGGAGTGTCCCTGCACAAGCTCTCTTCTCTCTTTGCCTCTTGCCATCCATGTAAGATGTGACTTGTTCCTCCTTGCCTTCCGCCATGATTGTGAGGCTTCCCCAGCCATATGAAACTGTGAGTCCTATTGAACCTCTTTCTTTTGTAAATTGCCCAGTCTCAGCTAGGTCTTTATCTGCAGTGTGAAAACAAACTAATACATTGCTGTTAGTCAAAGGGTCGCCTTTGGAGTGATGAAATAGTTCTACGATTAGATTGTGGTGAGGATTGCATGCCTCTGTGAATGCGTAGTGGTTCCTTGGTATTCATCAGGGATTGATTCCAGCAGCCACCTCAAATAGAAACATCTGTTCATACTCAAGTCCTGCAGGTGGCCCTGTGGAATCCAAGTATACAAAAATTTGGCCTTCCATAACCAGAGGTTTTTTATTTCTAAAATACTACATTTTCCATCTGCACACTTGGTTGCAGATATGAAACCCATGGGTATGAAGGGCTGACTGTATTTATTGAAAAAAATCCACTTATAAGTAGACCTGCATAGTTCAACCTAGTGTTGTTTAAGGGATGTATTAAAAATAATTTAATTGTACACTTTACATTGGCATGTCATCTGGTATGTGAATTATATCTCAAATCTTTTTCAAAAATATTTTAAATATGGTGATTCTCCCCAAAATTTTCTACAGATTCAACACAATCCTAGCAAAATCTAGCAGGCTTTTTTTTTTTTTTTTTGAGAAATCAACATAATGAATCTAAAACTTCATGGAAACTCAAAGAACCTAGAATAAGCAAAGTCATTTTCCAAGAGAGGAATAAAACTGTACGTTTCCACTAACCTATTTCAAACTTAAGCCATGGTAATCAAGATGGCATGATACTGGTAAGAGTTAGACATACAGATCAATTGAGCAAAATGAGATCTCAAACATAAATTCTGAAATATTCATCTTATTTTTGACATCATTGCTAAGGCTATTCTTTGGGAAAAAGGATAGTCTTTTCAACTACTGGTTCTGGGAGAGCTGACTATACATATACCAAAACAACAACAATGAACAAATCCCAAACAAAAACTAAATTTTGGTTGACACTTCATATAACATGCAAAACTTAACTCAAAATAGATTACAGATTCAAACATAAAGTTTCAAGCTATAATACTTTTAGAATGAAGGATTTCAACCTTAGATTAGGCAAAGATTTTCTAGATATGACAGCAAAAGCATAACCTGTATAAGAAAAATATGATAAACATCATGGAATAAAAAAACTTTTGGTCTTCAAAAACACCATTAGGAAGATGAAAGTAAACAAACAGACAAAAACAAGCTAAAAAGTAGAAAAGAAAAGTATTTTCAAATCATTTCTCTGAAAAGCTACTCAATGTCATGTCATTGGATAAATAAAAGTTAAAACTACAATGTCATACTACTAGACCTCTATTAGAATGGCTATAATTAAGTATACTGACAACACTAGGTGTTGGTAAGAATATGGAGAAACTGGAACTCTCAAACATCACTGCTGGGAATGTAAAATGGTGCCAATATGTTGAAAATAGTTTGA
Source organism: Theropithecus gelada (assembly GCF_003255815.1). Classification (NCBI taxonomy): domain Eukaryota; kingdom Metazoa; phylum Chordata; class Mammalia; order Primates; family Cercopithecidae; genus Theropithecus; species Theropithecus gelada. Next base: position 15,661,490 of record NC_037675.1, read on the forward strand.
CAGTTTATTACAAAATTAAAAGTAAACTTAACAAACCAACAAATTCCACTCAGATTTCTTCTTAAGAAAAATATAAAACTATATATCCACCCAAAGATTGGTATATGAATGTTCATAGCAGGATTATTTATACTAGCCCTAACCAGAAAATAATCTAAATGTCCATCAAATTGTGAATAATAAGTAAATAAAGTATGCTACATGGAGTTCAGTAATAAAATGGAATGGAATACTGATATATGCCCCCTAAAAATAACAAACCTCAAATACATGATGCTAGATAAAAGAAACCAGATGTGAAAGGCAAGTTGTATCATTCCAGTTATATGAAATGTCCAGAAAAGGAAAATGTGTAGAGACAGAAGGCAAATCAGTGGTCACTTGTGGTTGGAAGTGGAGCAGGGTTTGACTGCAAACAGGACCCAAGGAACTTTTCAGTGATATGAAGGTTCTAAAACTCATTTGTAGTAGTGGTTGCCCAACGATATAAATGTACTAAAATTTAATGAATTTTACACTTAAAATCAATGATCTTTATAGTATATAAATTGTATAACAATTTAAAATATCGTATCACATGAAAAAATAAAACTTATTATCATATTTCTGAAAAAACTTAGATTTTTTGTTTTAGAAACTTCTGTCTGTCAGACCCTTGGTAGTTCCTGGGTCAAGACATAAAAACTAAAAGTCTTGGATCTCTATGTAAATGATTTTAAATTGTTAACAGTCATGCAAATCAGAGACACTGTTATATTTCCTTTAAACTAAATATAGTATATATTATATGACATTACATTATATATAGTTTTATTTTGTTTTTGTAATATATTTTAAATCATTTATAGTTTAAAGGGAATAAACTGCATATATAACTATTATATATAATAAAAGGGAAAGAATGTATATATCTCACTGGAGATCCCAATATGGATATACTTACATAGAAAAAATCTAGGTACCTATGGGATGGCTTCGTTAGCCACTTTCTAAGAATTATGTTCATTCGTTACATCATCAGCTACATATTTCCAAGTAACATGGCTACTTCATCTAGTTGAGAAATTGCCCTTTTGCTTTATTAGTTTTTCAATTCTGAGTATGTTACAATGTTGAAGTTAGAAAATGTGTTAAAAGACTGTTTTTTATTCTCATAAATTATTAAAATTGCAAGTTATTAGAATTTATCTAAATATTATGATAGCCAATCCAGGGCAAACATTTAAAGTGACTTTTTGAAATTAGAAATAAAATCAAATCCAATGTATGTTATGAAATCTAAGAAGACATCTATAGTTGTAAGATGTATAGTTACTTTCCATACAAAATTAAAAAGAACCATGCTCTCAATTAAGTTAAGACATGCCCTCAATTGTAGGATGCATTAAAATGTGAAAATATGCAAGTCTACCTTTTGATGAAGTTTCTATTTATTTTGCTGCATCTCTTCCAAATATTGCCAGTTTTCCAAATGAACACCATTTAGGGTTGGGAGTGACGGTTACTATTAGCTTCAAATGAGTCAAATTTGAGTCAACTGACAGCAGTTTTCTATTTGTAAAATAAAGGTTATGTTTTAATATTTTTACAATAGGAAAGACCATCTTAATCTACAGATTCTTTAAAAGAAAATTGTCTTTTTCATCTACCCATCAATCAATGTAATACTATAAGAATAGGATTTTTAGTATGTCATATTAGTGATCCACTCGGTTGGATATATTCAATTGCTGTTGGTAATGAAATTGTTATTTAATTACTGTCAACTCGGAGTCAAATATTGCTAGTAGGGAGTTTTAGAACAATGATAGTTGATGGTAATTTATTAATCAATTTCATAGTACTGCTCAGCTAAGCAAAATTTTCTCAATTAAAATAAATAGCTAAACATGAAAGGGTATATTTGTAGCTTAAGAATTTTGACCATATGTAGAGAATTTTGACCACAATATTAATAGTCAGATAATGAAACTTTTTCCAGAAGAGCAAAGCTTGTTTAGGGCAGAATACTTACTTCGTATTAGTGTTCTCTTTGAATAGTTGGAGGACTTTCTCTTTTCCTTCCTCTTACTACCTCCATCCTTTCATTCCTCTCTCACTTTCTCCCACTTTTTTCTTCCTGCTTCTATCTTTGCTCCCTCCCTTCATTCTTTCCTTTTCTTTATTTCTCCTTGTTTAAATAAATAATTTGGTCATGTATCTTGATATATTTTCTTTTGTTTTTTTTTTAAATAATTATAATTAAAAAGTTTCATATTTCCTCAGAATTTAAGGGGAGATTTATTCATTCAACTAAGAAATAACCATTATCAATTAATCTTTACTTTTATGTTCAAAATACTTTTGTTGTTGTTGTGACAGTTGTTGCTAACATGGGGAGGGAAATTTATCTTTGCCTTTCTGGGCAGTCACTGTATAGAAAGGGTTTTGTGAGGTTTACATACTGCACACATATCAATGAAAAATACCTACCCTGACTTACTGAGAGATTCAATATTCTCTAAGATTACTTAACTAGGCCTCCACATTGTATCCTAGGTGTATCCAAACACGAGCAAAAAATAACTTTTTTGCTAGGTGATTAGATAAAAGACATGCTAATAACCTCAAACCAAACACTACAGAAGCACAAAAGCAAATTATATATTACATACTTGCCCCTCCAGCTCTCAGATACTGCCCTTCAGTGAAGCTTCAGATGCCCATCAGAAAACCCAACCAAGGTTCCCAGGTTCATTTTCATCATGGAATGTCAGGCTATTTGTCTAAATATACCACCTCCTCAAATGGAATTGCTTAGCTATAATTTACTCCCTGGTGGAAGGTCACATATTTCTCTGTCCTTGCCAGCTAGGCATAATGGGTAGGACCTTCTTTTGTCATCTCTGGCTTTCCTTTTGCCTAAATGAAAAGAAGGTGGCCAAATGTTTGTTTTCTATTGAGAGAACCCAATACCCAGATACCCTGGGCAGCAGTGCAAACTTGATGTAGACCAAAATATGTTGCAAATTTAAATTATAAAGAAAATTGAGAGCTATTGGCTTTCACACATATTAGTGTTAATGCCTTAAAGAAATGGCAGAAAACTATTATACAATAAATATGGAGAATATGTGTTTGTATGTGAACCCAATGCAGGTCAGCATGGACGTTACAACTGAGAATATGGAGGAAACTGTTGATGAAGATGGGTACAACTGGAAGTCAAGTCCAAAATGCCAATGTCTTAGCATCATTACTGACTCATTAGAAGAGTTTAGTGCAAAATACCACTTCTATAACAAGGCAAATTTCTAATTGTATCTCTTATCATTAAAATGAGTTTGAATTATATTTATCAATAGTTAACATTTCCATGCATATGTGGGTTCCCACAATTTATAAATTCACTGTTACATTGATTGGTTTGGAACTCTACTTGCTGACCAAGAAAAGTAGAGCAAGTAGATGATCTGTCAATGAATTAGTAGATGCAATGAGAAAGATAATATAGCCCCTGAACCCAAGTAAGAATAATGTAGGAATTAGACATTTTGAGGATTACACACTCATTTGATTTCCAGATATAACAAGCAACAAGCATTTTATGGCAATTCTAACATAGCCAGTTACTAGTTGTAAAGCTTTCTGAAATGCGTATTTAGGGGTTTAATTTTTGTTATTTTTGTTATTTTTAAATCTTTTATTTTTACTCCTTTTTAGAGATAAGGTCTTATTCTGTTACTCAGGCTGGAGTGCACCTGACATGATCAAAGATGACTGTAGCCTTGAATTCCTGGGTGCATTGGATCCTTCTGCCTCAGCCTCTCAAATGTTTTAATCAATATAATGAGAATGACATAATATTTGTTTATAAAATAAAATTCTTAAAACACTAAAATGGGAACATATCTCTGAAAACAATTTATAATCTCTAAAGTTTTAAAACTGTATAATATTTATAAAATAATAAAAATAACAATAACATTAATAATAATTGAGAGAGGAATTATAATTAAAATCTTTTGAGGCTTGACATGGTGGCCCATGCCTGTAATTCCAGCATTTAGGGAGGCTGAGGGGGGTGGGATCACTTGAGCCCAGGAGTTTGAGACCAGCCTGGGTAACCTGGCAAAACCCCATCTCTATAAAAAAAAAAAAATACAAAATTAGCCAGGCATGGTGCCACATGCCTGTAGTCCCAGCTACATGGGAAGCTGAGGTGGGAGGGTCCTTTCAGCCCAGGAGGCAGAGGCTGCAGTAAGATAAGATTGCATCACTGCACTCCAGCCTGGGTGACAGAGTGAGTCCCATCTCAAAAACAAACAGAAAAAATTTGAATGCACTATTAGTTAGACTTATTTATATCATGTAATTTAGTTTTCAATACTATGCTGAAAATAGGATCAATAATACAGAATCAGGACATGAATTTATGTCACTTTAATTAAAAGCAAAAAAATTATTCAAGAACTGTTAAAAAATACTTGTCTAAATATCCACTTTTTAGGAATGAATATAAGGCTATAAATGATAAAATCTAGCATTATATTTGATAAGGAGTGGAGTATGCTGCCCCCTTAATGTATGGCCTCAGTGGTAGAATTCAATGAGGGCTTGTGCTTGTGCAGGACCTCCCTTCTGCCCTGTATGGGGTCTTCTTAGGGCAGAAAAGGCCGTTGATAAGGGAGATTTGGGGCTGGTCCAATAGAGTATCCTCATATCAGGGCACAGAACAACTTCAGAGCCAATGGATTGAGGATGTCAGTTGAGATAAGATATTTCATAACACTGTGTCTTACATATCCTAGATTTCCTTCCAAAAATGTCTGAGATGTGATCAACCCATGTGCCAAGGTGCATGTTAAAAGCTTAATTCCAATGTTATCAGCAGGTTAACATTATTTTCCAAATATTACATTGTTTTCTGATGCATATCCACTGAAACGATTGTAAGACACAAAAGAGGACAAAGAAACAAGGGCTTATATCATCATCACGGCTCTCCCTAGTTGCTAGTTATTTTTTTCCAAAGATGTAAGCAAGAGAATTAAAAAGAAGACTGAGCAAGATCACAGAGGAGTAACAGATGGTTATGACTATGAGTGAAATGCCACTCCAGATATAATAGCAATATGCAGCTGGAAGGCAAAGGACTTTAGCCATGGGACCCTGTTCTCCACATAAAATGTCAGAATAAACACAGACTTGGGGTGCCTCATGCATTATCATGGGTTGGAGTTGTAAGTTGGTAAGATAATTTGCTTTCTCACATTTTTATTACCGCTTCTTTGTGCCCTCCTGGAAACTTGCCAGAGAGAGAGAGGGAGAGAGAGAGGGAAAGAGAGAGCGAGAGAGAGAGAGAGAGAGAGAAAGAGAGAGAGAGAGAGAGAGAACAGGAAAACAGGAAGAACAAAAAAAGAGATAAAAGAAAGAGAGAAGCAGAAAGAATTCGAAAATGATTTTGTGCATGTGTGGTAATAGTAGTTTTTCCTGACACAAAGGAGAGTGCTTTGTCATTGTTTCCTTTATAACATTGATGGATTTCTTGTTGAGTGGGTATTGGGCTTTAGTTAAACATGACAGAAGCAGAGATTTATAGATAGCTGCCGCAGAGGCTGTCTGAAAGGCCCCATAATGTCTCAGGACACAAATGTGTTTTCAGTGTTCACTTCTGGTAAATAACCAACAATTTTATACACTCCACCCCTTGGCCCTGATTAGAGCACTCTCCTTGAAAAATGAAGTAGACCCTTGATGAAATCCAAAGCTAGGGCAGGAGAGAAGGTAGAAAGTGGGTTTGGTTTTGTTGTTGTTTTGTTTTCTGTTCTTAGTTTGTTTTCTTATTTCAACTTAAACATTCACAGAAAGAACTGTGATATACATCTTGTCCTATGTTTTGTGTTCTATAGAAATACAATATTCTGGATGATGAATTATGTTCTGAAGACCATTACTTTCCTCCTTATACCCTGATAGTTTTAATAGCTCTGGAGAAATTCTACCTATCTGTGCTGATGTATACATGTACATGATGTTTCTTGGTGAAAGCAAAAAAGTAAAAGTAAGGAACCAGACACAAACCACTATGAACACAAACATATCACAGGATGCCCCTCCCTCCCTCTCTGTCTCTTATTCTCTCAGTCTCATGTGTTGTTTGTACAATCAGTTATAGTTTATTTAACTCAAAACACATCAAAAGCTTTTATGATGTTATTATAAATCATGTCGTTCCTATGCCATCATGTACTTAGCCCTCTGATTTCAGATTGCCTACGTTTTCAATGTTCACAATTTTTTATAGCACAGAAATCAGCCTTTTTCCCATAACACCTTTTTTCTGCATTTAATATTAATCCCTTAGTCAAGATCCTAATGAGTGAACTAAGTTGGTATGTACATTTTCAGGACGTATTATTGATATTGACAAATGGTTTTTCACAAATCTTATATTGGCCGGGGGTGGTGGCTCATGCCTGTAATCCCAGCACTTTGGGAGGCCAAGGTGGGTGGATCATGAGGTCAAGAGATGGAGATCATCCAGGCCAACATGGTGAAACCTCGTCTCTACTAAAAACACAAAAATTAGCTGGGTGTGGTGGCGTGCACCTGTAGTCCCAGTTACTTGGGAGGCTGAGGCGGGAGAATCACTTGAACCCGGAAGTTGGAGGTTGCAGTAAGCCGAGATCACGCCACTGCACTCCAGCCTGGTGACAGAGCGAGACTCTGTCAAAAAAGAAAAAAGAAAAAAAAAAAAACTTGTATCAATTTATATTCCTACAAGAGTCCCTTTTTTAGACACTCATCAGCAGAGGATACCTTCAGCTTTTAAAAATATTTTGCTAGTTATTTTTTAAAGTTTAAAATTAACTAGTAAGGGCCGGGCACGGTGGCTCACGCCTGTAATCCCAGCACTTTGGGAGGCGGAGGTGGGTGGATCACGAGGTCAGGAGATCGAGACCATCCTGGCTAACACGGTGAAACCCTGTCTCTACTAAATATACAACAAATTAGCCAGACATGATGGCAGCCGCCTGTAGTCCCAGCTACTCCGGAGGCTGAGGCAGGAAAATGGCGTGAACCCGGGAGGCGGAGCTTGCAGTGAGCCGAGATCACGCCCCTGCACTCCATCCTGGGCGACAGAGCGAGACTCCGTCTCAAAAACAACAAAAACAACAACAAAAATTAACTAGTAAGCCTTAACAAACCCATTTTATTAGCTATTTATAAAATAGTTTGCTTCCTAAGTCTTAACGAAATCTTAGTGTTTATTTTTTCTGACAAATTTTATGTATCAGAGGCACTGTCACAGTATACTCAAATATGTATTTGTCAGATTCCTTTTGCCTTTAAGTTTTTATTATTTTTCAAAGGTATTGTTCATTTGTATCTTTATTAAGATCAAGTAGAAGGGTAAGTCTTAGTAGTATATTTTGAAAATGTGTTAAGAGTCCTTGCCTTCAACAAATGGGAAGCAAAAAGAGTTAAACAATAGCCAAATAAATAGTAGGGGCAGACAAATAAGTGTCCTCTCTGTTGAGATAAAGAGGCAAAACACAGCAATACAGCACTTTCAAACCCAAACTATAAGCTTCAGATCCTGCAGTATGCCTTTGGGTTGCAGATTTTAAATTTATCAACCTGTCAAGAGCAAATAAAGCTAAAATTTTTATGTCGTCTTGTAATTGTACTACTTTCCCTTGGTGTCCTTGGTGGGGAAGGGAAATAAAAGTTGTATTTTGCCCATGTGGCACTGATCAAGAGTGAGGGAAAAAGGAGCGAGGGAGACTCTCCAGAGGGGAAGAACTACCTTGCTGCTTCCCAAAGTGAGTTTCTTCTCTTCACCTGAGCTTGTCAGGAAGCATCTCATCACCAGCTCAGCTGGCAGGGAAAGGCAAGGACGTGGTGAACCATGCTAAGTGGGAATGTCTTTCCACACTGTGGTCATTCAGATTCCAGCACATTTACCCTGTCTGGGAACCCGATGGTAGCAGAAACAATACCTAGTGTTCAAAAGAACAATCTCCCAAGAACATCAGGGTTGTGTCAGAATTAACTATTTTTCTATTCATTTCTGTAAACGCATATGTCCAGTTTAGATAGTTAAATAGAAACAGCTAACCAAGTTGCTTAGATGAGGTACTTTCTTAAGGTGTCTAGAATTAAAGGGAAGAACTGGAACCATTTGGACCCCATAGAATTACTGGTTCATTTAGTAACCATCAGTCAAACTCCTACTATGTACCATATACACTGTGCTGGGCTCTAAGGATATAAGGATAAAGAAATCTTTGGTCTTGACTTTTCTTTGTTCACTAGCAGTCATAACAGTCATAGGATGATCTGTTTGGTTTTTGTTTGTTTGTTTGTTTGTTTGAGACGGAGTCTTGCTTTGTCAGCTAGGCTGCAGTGAATGCAGTGGTGCAACCTCGACTCTCTGCAACCTCCACCTCCTGGGTTCAAGTGATTCTCCTGCCTCGGCCTCCTGAGTAGCTGGGACTACAAACACACGCCACCACGCCCGGCTAATTTATGTATTTCTAATAGAGATGGGGTTTCACCATATTGGTCAGGCTGGTCTTGGAACTCCTGACCTCATGATCCGCCTGCCTCGGCCTCCCAAAGTGCTGGGATTACCAGCATGTTGTGTGAACCACCGTGACCAGCCCAAAATGGTTTTAAAAACTAATCTTTTTTTGAATGTTCTCTCTTCTTAACACCCAAGGTTCTTCTTTTTGTATTAGACGTAATTATTTAGTAGAAAAATAATGTGAAGTTCACAAAAACCCTTTGGGAGCATCTCATAAAAGTGAATGATATGGTTTGACTAAGTGTCCCCACCCAAATCTCATCTTGAATTGCAGCTCCCATAATTCCCATGTGTTGTGGGAAGGACTGGGTAGGAGATAATTGAATCATGGAGGGGGTTTCCCCCATACTGTTCTCATAGTAGTGTATAAGTCTCATGAGATCTGATGGGTTTATAAGTGGATTCCACGTTCGCTTCTCTCTCATTCTCTCTTGCTGCTGCCACGTAAGAAGTGCCTTTCACCTTCCACCATGATTATGAGGCCTCCCCAGCCACGTGGAACTGTGAGTCCATTAAACCTTTTTTTTTTTTTTTTTTTTGTCCCAGTTGCGTATGTCTTTATCAGTAGTGTGAAAACAGACTATTACAGTGAATTTTCAGCATGTGTAATTTCAAATAAATGTTTAATATGTACCAAATTTTCATTAACATGACCAATGTCCACCAAAGCCACTCACCTTCTTGGTAGATCATCTACTTCCTGGGTCTCTGTAGCTCTAGGTCTAAACTGCTGAAGTATGCATGGATGGCTAAAATATTCTGACCTACCCTGAAAAGATAGGACACTGGATAGCAGGTACTGTGGATTCATATTCAACACATTCTGGACTTCTAGCCTGATTGACACTGGCTTTTAAGTGCTTTCTGACAGCAATATTTTGTCAATAAGATTTTCATCAGGCCTTCTTTATTTTCTATAAAGTAACAATAGTGTAAATAGGCTGAACTCTTGGTTGAGAGTTTTAAAAAGAAAATTCCTTATTAGCCATAGGGGAGAAAAAGAAGAAAGTCTTTGAGCACTGATTGTTTGGTTACCTAGTTTAGCACAGTGTTGTTTTTATTACAAATCTATTAATTCCTAAATACTAATACAGCTCAGTGGTTAAGAGAATGGATTTCAGAACATGGAAGGGATTGGCTTGAATTGTGGCACTCACTGGGAACTTGTTTTGTAATCTTCAGTAAGCTGGTTGGCCTCCCCAAACCTTCATTTCTCCTAAGGAAAACAGGAATATTAATGCCTACTTCATAGGGTTACATTGAAGATTAATCAATACTTTATTGTAAAAATACTTAATGAAAATGCCAGATTCAATAATCCTTTGCTTATTTTCTGTAATTATTTTAAGTATATTAAGTAGTGGTTGACCTCAGCTTTAAGCAGGACTGGGCCATTTGTGGATTTCTGGTTGTCTCCTAGTTGTAACAGACTCTATTTGCTTTTGAAGATCCAGGGTCTTCCACAACCAACACAGAGAAGAAATATTCTAGGGAAGAGGTGGACATTTCTTGGCCTCAAACTCCTTGACTTTAACACGATCTCTCCCTCTGGTATAAGGCCACAGGACCTCCTCTCATCTTGCTTGCCTCCTGAATCCAGACCTCTGATTTATTTTGGATCGTAAGCCCACTGGAACTCTAATCTCAGCCAACTGGCCCCATTCCCAGATGCAGCCTGGAATACTTTGCCCTTCTGCTTCTCGGGCATAACCTGCATTCTGAGCAGAAATTAATTAATATCACTTCAGTTTTGACTTTCTTCTTAGCAAGAGCCTTCTTCATGAGTCTTATAGTCTTGTGTTCCACGAGAAGGTAACTAGGTGGATAGATGACCAGATTTTTGTCTCCAAGTTTTAAGAAAGAATATACATGATTTGCTCAATGGATAAGTTGCATTTGGAACTACTGATTTTAACAGTAGACTTTTAAAGACATTGTGGTTAAATAAACTCTAAAGCTGTGAGACAGAAGACCTAGGTTTAATATCTACATTCGCTGCAAATTCAACACAGAGCAGTACGAGTTAACAGATATCCATTATATCTAAGGCCTCCTATCACCAAAACATAAATTTTACCCAGTAAGGTGCCTGGCACATAGCAAACACTTACTAAATATTGGTGGAATTAATACATAAATGACAGCAGAAATGAAAAGATGGTACAATTCAGTATTACTAATTATTCCAAGTTCTTCTCTTGGTCATCATCTTTATCTTTTCATTAGTGAGTGGTTTTATGGCTTCTCCTATTAAACTTCAATACTATACAACCCCTCTCCCTCAGAGAAGCCCTTGTCAGAGAAAATGTAAAGTTTCTAAAGGAAAGTGTGTTAATTAATTTTATTTTCTTCCTCTTGCTATCTTTACAACTGTATTTTCTTTTGGAATTGAAGATAAAAGATTTTATTTTGAATTTCAAATGTTTTATACATATATAGTATACACACATATATGTGTATTTATCTATGGTTTTAAGTAAATAGAATTCTTTCATTTTTCCTTTTGAGTTGTCTAAGAAGACAACCCTATGTGTTTTTACTCAAAGTCATGTAACTTAGGGAACAGTAGGAGAGAGGGACCTAGCAACTCAAGGTTCTGATCATGCGACAGTAAGCATGACATGCTCCCTGTGGCCATGCTGGGTATGCTAAGGTAAATTTACTTCTTTGTGAATAAAGAGTCAGATAAAATAGTGTTCATGCCTGAGAAACACAATAGATGGTCAGGCTGACAGTTGAGAAGAGCTGGGTCTTTGCAGACAATTTGAGAGCATCTCAGGAGTTGCTCAGGGCTTCACTTTCAATGACCTGGCTCTTGAGCACAGTCCCTCATCTGGTTGGCAGGTCAGTCCTCACATACTCAAGGTGCTTTTCAGCTCACAGAATTGTGTCCTGTCAACTCAAAGCCAATTTTTGATCTTAACTTTTTACCATCAAAATATGGTGACTTTTCTAATGTCTAGATGGTAGTAAAATGAATGGCAGTCATTTTCCTTTTTGATTTGCATCATACAGGTCAATCTATACGTTACGGTATCATTTATCTTTTACTGTGTAACAAGCCTCCCCAAAAGTTAGTGGCTTGAAAAAGCATTTTTTCTCACAAATGTGCAACTTGAGCAAGGCTTGGGGTGAAAGCGGTGGCTAATCTCCCTCCAGCATGTGTTGGGCTGTCCCACTAGGGCATGGAGGGTTCTCCTTCAAGGCAGATCACTCACATGACTGGCACGTTGATACTGGGGGTCAGATGGGGGCTCAACCAGTGCTGTGATTCTTTTCCAAGTGGGCTTCTCCATGGGGGGCTTGGGATTCCTCACAACATGGCAACTGTGGCCTAAAAGAGCAAGCCCTAAAAAAGCAAATCAGAGTGCTTGGTCTTTATGACCCAAACCCAGAAGTCACATAGTGTCACTCAACTAATGAATGCAGTAAGAGGTTTAAGAGAAGGGGACAACAGCCAGTACAGTGGCTCAGGCCTGTAATCCCAGCACTTTGGGAGGCCAAGGTGGGAGGATCCCTTGAGCCTAGGAGTTCGGGGCCAGCTTGAGCAACATAGCAAGATTCTGTCTCTTAAAAAAAAAAAAAAAAAAAAAAAAAAAAAAAAATTAGCCAGGCATGGTAGCATGAGCCTGTGTTCACAGCTACTTGAAAGACTGCGATGGAAGGATCACTTAAGCATGGAAAATGAAGGCTATAGTGAGCCATGATAGCATCATTGTACTCCAACCTGGGAGACAGAGCAAAACCCTTCTCAAACAAACAACGACAAAAACAAGAAAAGAGGTCACAGATTCTACTTCTCAACTGGGGAGTGACAAACTTCTAGAAGTACTTGTGGACTTGCGGGATAGGAGATATAGCTGTGATCATCTGGAGAACATAGTATGTGTCACAGTAAATATTGTGATTTACATCTAGAAGAGCTTATGGAAAAAACATTCTTGGCTTTTACACCACTGGAATCAGCAACTGAAGCTGGCCCCCTCATGCTAAAACATAGAGACATTGATTAGGGTGGTCCAAACCCTTCCCTGTCAGGTATTCCTGGTCTCAAAAAAAAAAAAAAAAAAAAAAAAAAAAAAAAAAAAAAAAAAGGAAGACTGTTTTCTGCAAGTGTTAGATAGTAGTGGCTTTGAAAACATAAACGCTACCTTTCAGCTGGCCCCTAGGGTATGTTTACAAGACTGGGCAAGCCTACCTAAAGCCACATGAAAAGTTATCCTTAAGCAATTTCTCCAGTTTAAAAAAAAGAGAGAGTTTTGAACGTTTGTGACATATGGCCATTCGGTGTTCTCTTGAGATGATTTCTAATTTTCTCTTGTCAAACAATTACATTTGAGTAGTTCAGCTTGGAATGAAATATGCAGAATTTAAAGAGGGTTTTGCATCATTCATACTGTCTCAGTGTTATTAATGTCAGGAAATGAGGCCTGCATTAGTCTGTATCAGTCAGAGCTCTTAATTGTCAGCAATAGATACCATCAGTGGCTGTTTTAAACATTGGAGGGATTCCTTGACAGAATGTTGAGTAATTCACAGAATTTCTGAGAAGGCTGTAGAATCCAGCTTAGGAAACTGAGAAAAAGAGAGTCTGGACAACAGTGAGGAGCACAGCTTCTGTCAAGCCTTGAAATGAAGGTGGTAAGGATGCTGACGCTGTCTCTGCTGAGTGGAGGAGGACATGGCAACTCTGCACTGCAGTCAGTTACCAGCCTCATTACAAATGTTGGTCCCACCCGGAAAACTGGATTTTGCCATCACCATAATCACCACCACCACAGTAGGTTTTCCCCGGTCCCTGAATTACTAGCTCTGGATCCAGAGTATTGGGCACATCCATTTCATTTGTCAAGTCGAGGCTCTGAGAGAAAAGTTGGCAAAGTAAGAATTTAGCCCTTTCAGGTTCTTTTAGAGAGAGGCATGCTCTGTTTTATGCAGATCTTGTGATGGGGATTTCCTAAACAAAGAAAGGATAGAAATACTCTTGGCAGAAAAGAAAGATAGCTCTATTAGTCAGGATTCTCTAGAGAAACAGAATTAATAGGATATATGTATATATGAAAGGTAGCTTATTAAGGAGGATTAACTCACATGATCATAAGGTAAAGTCCCTACGATAGGCTGTCTGCAAGTTGAGGAGCAAGGAAGCCAGTGGTAGATCAGTCCAGTTCCCAAACCCCAAAAGTAGGGAAGCTGACAGTGCAGTCTTCAGTCTGTGGTCAAAGGCCCAAGATCCCTGGCAAACCACTGGTGTAAGTCCAAGAGTCAAAAAGCTGAAGAATTTGGAGTCTGATATTTGAGAGCATGAAGCATCCAGCACAGGAGAAAGATGAAGCCCAGAAGACTCAACAAGTTGAGTTCTTCCACTTTCTTCTCCCTGCTTTATTCTAGCTGCACTGGCAGTCCTGATTAGATGGTGCCCACCCAGACTGAGGGTGGATCTGCCTCTCCCAGTCCACTGACTAAAATGTTAATGTCCTTTGGCAACATCCTCACAGACACATCCCGATACAAAACTTTGCATTCTTCAGTCCAATGAACTTGACACTCAATATTAACCATCGCAATAGCTATCCATTAGAATATTTTTTTTTTAACTGAGGTACTACGTGTAATTCGAGAAAACGACATGAGTCAGAATGGGCTAGTTAATGCCATAGTAACAGGCACTCCCAAATCTTAGCATTTTAAACAAGAAATGTTTATTTATCACTCATTATACAAATCCACTGAAGGTTGGCCATGTACATATGTAGTATCATTCTCACTCCTGAATGGAGGCTTTGTGTAGCCTATAGCATTTGAAAGTGTGTAGGTTGAAATAGCAAAACAAAAGAAAGTATGGTGAGTTGGATGCTGCCCTTTAAAGGCTTCCACAAGTGTCACTTTTCCTTCCATTTTATGTCAGGAAATGAAACAGTGCAAATGGTTGTTATCAATTTCAAAAAGACAGACAAATGCAACCCTATTGTAAAACAGAGGGGGCTCTAGGGACTACCCTGACTGTCTTTCTGGTCACCAAAATTTAGCTACACGATAGGCAATCTATTCCTTCCACTCTCAAGGAAGACAATCCAAAACCCTATCCATGATCCAGTCTCTTGTTGGTTTGTCACAGCCTTTTCATGGGGGAGGAGGGTGACCCATGGTAGTCTTGTAAGCTGAAATGTGTTTTTCTCCATCCAGACATGAACTAAAAAGACATATCTTTCCCTGGCACCAACATCCAATGTCATAAAAGTACAGTACAACCACAATAAATCGCTAGGTTAGAAAAGGGGAAGGATGGTGACACAACCAAGATTGAAATTCTTCTGGGAAGGTATCTTTGAGTGCCTTCGTTGGGTGCTAATATCACTCCTTGATGCTGTTTCTGTTTTCTGTGGTACTCTGTGGACCTTGGCCTCCCACTCTGGGATTCCTTTTCTTTTCTTTATTCTCGTTGACCACGTTTGAAATAGATGTTGAGGTTATTGCTCTCCCTGGAGACTGGGCAGCCTTCTTAGCCCACTTCTGACCCATAAATGCCCAAGGTTCAAGCTTCTTTTTGGGTGTCAAATATTTACAATCTGATCTCTTTTTAAAAATTAAACGTTTTATTTTGAAATAGTTGTAGATTCACACACAATGGCAAGAAGCAATATGGAGAGATCCCATGTACTCTTCTCCACCCAGTTTTCTCTGATGGTTAACACATTGCAGTTCTAATAGAATACTATGCTATAATACAATGCAATAATGAAGAATTGGACATTTGTATAATCATTAATCTAATTTAGATTTCACCAGTTTTACATGTACTCCTGTGCAGGTGCCTGTGTGTTTGTGTGTGTGTTTTATATTCAGTTCTATGTGATTTTATCATGTGAGTATTTCTGTATAACACCACCACAATCAAGATTAGGACAGGTTCCAACATTTCCTTGATCCTTCATGCTGCCTTTTTGTAACTGCAACCCCAGTCCCTAACCTCTGAGAACTACTAATCTCTGTTCCATTTGTATAATTTTATCATTTTGAGAATATTATGTAAAGTAAGTTATACAGTATGCAACCCTTTGGGATTGACATTTTCCACTTACCACAATTGCCTTGGGATTCATCCAAGTTGCTTCGTGCATCAGTTATGTGTTCTTTTTTATTGCTAAGTTGTATTCTATAGTCTGGATGAGCTATAGTTTTTAACCATTTACCTATGTTTTCAGTTAGGGGTTATTATATAGCAGTTGTGAACACTCATATTTTTTATATGAAGCTACAAATTCATTACCTAGGATAAATATCCAAGAGTGTGATTGCTGGGTCATACACTCATTAAACACTTAGTTTTGAAAGAAACTACCAACTGGGTGCTGTGGCTCATGACTGTAACTCTAGCACTTTGGGAGGCCAAGGCAGTGGATCATGAGGTCAGGAGTTCGAGATCAGCCTGGCCAACATAATGAAACCCTGTCTCTACTAAAAATACAAAAAATTAGCCAGCTGTGATGGTGGGTGCCTGTAATCCCAGCTACTCAGGAAGGAGGAGAATCGCTTGAACTTGGGAGGCAGAGGTTGCAGTGAGTTGAGATCACGTCACTGCACTCCAGCCTGGGCAACAGTGTGAGACTCCATTTCAAAAAAAAAAAAAGAAAAAGAAAAAGAAGCTAACAATCTTCAGTTATAGTACTTCACATTCCCACCAGCAGTGTATGAATAATCCAGTTTCTCTGAATCCTCATCAGCATTTGGTCTTTCACTGTTTTTTATTTTAGCCACTCTGTAAGGTGTGTAGTGATATTGTGGTTTTAATTTGCATTTTCCTACTGAGTAATGATATTAAATACCTTTTTATGTGCTTATTTGCCATCTGCATATCCTCTTCAGTGAAATATCTTGGTCTTTTGCCCATTTTCTAATTTGATTGTTTAGTTTCAGATTATTCACTTCTGAGATTCCTTTATGTATTCTAACTACTAATCTTTTGTTGAATATGTGATTTATAAATATTTTCTCTCAGTCTCTAGCTTGTCTTTTTATCCTTTTACCATAGAGTCTTTCATGGAGTTAAAATTTTAAACGTTGATGAGGTCTGTTTTCTCAATGTTTCCTGCTTATGATTCATGTTTTAGCATCAAATCTAAGAACTTAACCTGAAGATTTATTTTTCTCCTATGTATTATCTTAAAAACATTATGGTTTTATATTTTATTAAAGTATATTTTAATACAAAGTGGTAGATCGTTTGTTCTTAGTGTAACTCACTCAAAACGTTAGTAGTTTTCTTGACTTTTTGATTCCATTTAGTACCATACACCAGTATCTATATAGATAGTGTTTGACATATAATTCTCACATTTGCAGGTTTCTTGGAATCTCATTTCTATCCCTCTATCTCTTACTCTGTGTCTCTCTTTCTCTTTTTCCAACACTTATTTAATAAAAACCCTCTGCTAGTCACCGTAGTGAATGCATGCCGTGTTAGGTACTTGTCATTTAATATCCACAACCAGCCTGTGGAAAATAAGCTATTTTAATTACTTCCAATTTCTTAAGGAAGAGAATTGGAGACAGAGTTTTAAGAACTTGCTTTGAACATAAAACTAGCAAGTAGGAAGGCAGGATACAGACTCATAGTCTGATTTCAGAGCTTTCCTCTCCTGTACTGAACTGGAATATGTAATAACATATTATCGGTATCTTATTATAGATAGGTATATTATAATGATACCTATTATTATAGGTATTAATAGTTATTAATAATACCTATCTATATTATAATCTACCTTATTATCATATGTTATTATAATATACCTTATTACAGATAGGTATTATTGGGTATTACTAATAACATTGTGAATAATTAATACTTATTAATATGTATTATTAATATCTATTAATAACACTTATCTATATTATAATATACCTTATTATTAGATATATTATTATAATATACCTTATTATAGATAGGTATTATTCTAATACCTATTATTATAATAGGTATTTGTAATGTTTTATTTACAAATATCACTGAATTGTATAATAGATAGGCATTACTATAACACCTATCTATAATAAGATAAATTATACAATTCAGTGATATTTGTAAGCAAAACATTACAAAGCCAAAGGTAAACAGAAAAGGCAGATTATAATGTTATCACTCTAGTGATTTTTCAGATAACTTTTTCTTGCTGTTTACTAAGGTTAATTATAGCCCTTTATTGAGGGGTGCTACAGGAAAATTTCTAAGGCAGGCAGGTCTAAAATACTCCCACCTTTCCTACAGGAACACAGTGTTAATATAAGATATTCTCAGAGCTCTGCAACATAAATTGAAACTGAAGTGCCAGGAAGCATGAACAATAGCAAAGCGTGACAATATACTGTGTCAGTGCTTACAATTATGGGCTTTTAATATCTGGATCATTGAACCGCTACATGGATGATGTATCAAGCCTGGAAGTGGTGTGACTCTGCAGGCTGGAAGGCCTTACTGCTTCCCCCGATATCTCAGTCCATGATGTTGACGGGAATAGTCAACAGGGAGACAACCCACAGCAAATGGAGCCCACCGATCTTACAGGACAGAGTGCTAATAACCACGAGGCAGGACTTCTGTGCCACTCTGTTGAGTTATTCCAAGTATTATATTATAGAAAATATGTATTTGAGACAGAGTTTCACTCTTGTTGCCCAGGCTGGAGTACAATGGGGCAATCTCAGCTCACCGCAACCTTCGCCACCTGGGTTTGAGTGTTTCTCCTGCGTCAACCTACCGAATAGCTGGGATTACAGGCATGCGCCACCACACCTGGCTACTTTTGTATTTTTAGTAGAGATGCGGTTTCTCCATGTTGGTCAGGCTGCTCTTAAACTCCCAACCTCAGGTGATCCACCTGCCTCGGCCTCCCAAAATGCTGGGATTACAGGCGTGAGCCACCGTGCTGGGCCTAATATCTGTTTTTGAAGCCAGAGGATATCTTAAAGTGTACTTCACTTTTCTTATCTTAAAACCGATCGTACAATTACAACCAGAGTTTCCCTGCAAATGTAAAATATAATCAATAATTCAATTAATAATCTTTCCATTCAATTGATAACAGACATTAAAAGGATAAAAATAATGTAAAGGAAGTACTGATCCAAGTAACCCAACCTCAGATTAAAACAAGCGAAACTACAGGGCTGGTTCTGCTAACTGGATGTAATGTATGTATTCTCCATGTTTCATGAGTACAATAGAAAAGTTGAAATATAGTTCAGCTTCCTATCCAATTTACATTCAGTTATGATGTGGTCCCCTTTTCCAGACCCCATCCTTTATATTCTTTAGTGTTCGACCATCAGCGCTTCATCGTTGAAGAGACATTGCATCTTTTAGATATCACTATAGACAAGAAGATATAAATGAGAGTTAATAATCGTCAAATGTGCCTATTTCCTTTTCCTATAAATTAGAGCATGCTTTCCTACTGAATTTTGCAAGAAGGAAAACAGACTCCCTCCTGCTGATGTGAGGAAGCAGTGCTAAATCTCCCTCAAGATTCACTTTGGCTTCTTACAGCTGTATGTTAGTACCTTTTTATATGCAATTTTACTTCATTTAGTCTTTAAGGTTGTGCCTGAGGTTAGTTTAAAAGGTTAGTTAAATGTTAATGGATGTTAATGCTGCAATTAAATTGTTAAATCAATTGAAAACTGTGGCTCCATCTCTATCTGCGTTAGTGCCGGCCTGAGCTGCATTGGCGTATAAATTAAAAGCTGTAAATCTAGTGAAGTCTAATTAGAGACCAAATTTCTCATTTATCTTATTTTCACAGGACTGTAAGCACTGATAGATAATCAACGAAGGGCTAAAACTTTTTAACATTAAAAAACTATTTTATCTATTTCAGGATTCAGGTGACTGATTATAATTCAGATCCAATTACTGTAAAAGGTCATATGTGAAATGAAGTTCTTTCAGACACTCTAAGTTTTATTTTACAAGTTTGCATACAGCCCACTACCAACCTCATCCCCAAAAGCAAATATAAATACATTATTCAAGACTGACTTTAATGGTGTCTTCGAGTAACCTTGGTGCTAAACTGTGTGTTTAATAGACTACTGCATTAACTGGAAGGAGTAAAGATGGATTTCGATGCTTTGTGGGAGATTCTTCAGGAAGCAAAATTAAGCCTTCATGGGTGTCTAAGGTGACAATTGTTCATTGTTGCTTCAAATTGGCTGTTGCCATCTTGCTTTAACCAATGTCTAAGAAGAACACATGCATATAAAACCTTCAAATGAAAGGATTTGTCAAGCTTAATCCTCCTCAGTTCACTGTGGTAGAACTACTCTGTTGAAATTACTCTCGTGTGGCTCAAGCTTGGTTTCACTATATTTAATCAAACGACTTTTAAAAATATTCCTTTTTCCTATTTTCCAAATTATGACACACTGATGTGATCCAACCACAGCTTTTGATATACAAATGCTTACATGAATTAATGCTGACATGAATTTGCACCTTAGCAGCAAAATTAAAAAAAAAAAAAATTGTCTTGCTAAAAGGTAGGGAGACGCATATGTTCTGGTTTGCAAAGCTGTTACTTTGGTGTTATTATTACTTTAAAGATCTTATGAAAGGGATGTTTTCTGTGAATGCTAATTTCTTTAATAAAATATTATAATAGGAGAACAAGTTATAAATGAGAATTCGACAAAAAGGCCTCGTTCCTGTAATGAAGACATAACCCATGCCCTTCTTGGTATTGTGAGTCAAGTTTCAGCATTGACTAAACCACAGAAGAACATCACAAAGTGAATTGCTCAGCAGATTGAATGTTCTGAACTTTTTGCTTTTTAAATTTTGTCATGAATTCAGATCTCCTAAAACTCTTGATCACAGACTCTGTAGGGAAAACGGCATGTTAGGTTGCTTGTGCCCTGAAGCAAATGAGAAAGATGTTCTATTTTTTTTCACCCTTAAAGGATCCCTGATTTCCTGACAGTGTGTTTGTTTCTGTTTTGTAAGCATTCCAAGCTCAAGAACTAACTTACTGTACCCAGCTTAACAAAAATCAGTCTGTATTCATGAATTACTGGGTCTTTCAAGTGGAGTGCACTGCAAGATCTTAACCAGGGACATTGCACTTACATTGAAATAGTGCAGACGGTTTTCCACTTAAGTACCTGGCAGGGAACATGGAGCCTATCCCTCTCTTTCTGTTTCTTTAGTTGAGTAGCAAAAGCAATAGCAATAGCAAAAGACACTATTTTGGCTTTATTTTGGGCTATCAGTCTACTTGTAGAAAGACCCTGGGGAATTCTTTGAGTAGAAAAACTAGGATGAGATCACAGAGTTTCCTGGTCACCGATGTTCTGGGAATAAGAGTTTTCATATTCAATTGTTGACAAGCAACTATCCTCAGTGACTAGACAGACACCTAAGGCTTTCTGCTTTAATGATCTCTGAGAGTGCTCTGAGGCTGAAGCTTAAATTCTGCTGTTAAAGATAGGTTCTTTTGAATTACAAATTTCCTTCCCTACACAAATACAAACATCTTTTAAATTCAACAAGCTACTCTCACTCATAGTGTGTCAACATGAAGCTGCCTCAGATCTTGTTGAAGGGCTGGTGGAGGGCATGGTTGAGGGTGATTTTCTTGGAGGGTGGAGAGGTGGGGCCTGAGCAAGGATCACTCGCCCATTGGAGGAGGCAGGACAGAGCAGTGCTTCAAAGTCTCAGCTCAGAAGGCAACAAGCAACTAAAATCAAACCTGCCTCCCCCACATACGTTCTTTGGTGTTGGCAAGTTGCTCAATCTTCCTTCACTGACATTTTCTCCTCTTTTTCTTATCCATTCATATTCTCATGACTTTATATCATATTTGATTGCAGGAAACCAGTAAGTTTTTCTTTTTTTCTTAGTTTTGATCTGACCCATGATCCCCAAACTCCTGTATCCAAAAGTTTTATCCACATCTCTCCTTAGACTCATTCATTCAGTTATTTTTTTCATTCATTGTTGAATATCCAGAATATGCCATCCACTGTACTGGGCATTAGAGCCTTTATAGTGAACGACACAAAATATTTGTCCTTGGAGAACTTACGTTCTAGTGAGGGACATAAACAACAAACAAACAAATAGAAATCTAATGTAATTTCAAAAAGGGATATATTCTAAGAAAAAATTGAAGTGAAACTAGAAAGAGAATGTGACTGAGCATGGTATTTGGGTAAATGTGTCAGGAAGCAGAGATCTGAATTAAGCAGGGGGAAGCTCACTATCTAATGGGTATCACAAATGGAGCATGTTGAGAAGGGCACTGGTGATTCACTGGCTCCCCAACTTTCTCCTCCATCCACACCTAAACCTTCTCCCCTGGTTTTCTCATCTCAGTCAATGACAGTACTCTTTACATGTAGGTTGAGGCCTAGAAATCTAGGAATCTGTGTTGATTCTTCTTTCACCTTTACCCACTCACCTTGCAAAACCATTCACTGGCATCTGCACTTTAATACAGTCCCTGAGAAGTAGGCTAACATTAAGACACCATCTGAGTGAGGAGGAACTGATGCTCAGTGGAGTTGTGTGACTTGCCCAGGGTTTTCAACTGGTCAACCATGACCCAAGGCTCACTTGAAGTCAGACCTTCTGACAACCTTTTTTTTGTGTGTTTTTTGTTTTTGTTGTTTTGTTTTGTTTTATTGTTTTTACCACTCTGACTTTGAAGGAGACCAGCAAAGCAGATAAGAAGAGCCGGGCGCGGTGGCTCAAGCCTGTAATTCCAGCACTTTGGGAGGCCGAGATGGGAGGATCACGAGGTCAGGAGATCGAGACCATCCTGGCGAACACGGTGAAACCCCGTCTCTACTAAAAAATACAAAAAACTAGCCGGGCGAGGCGGCGGGCGCCTGTAGTCCCAGCTACTCGGGAGGCTGAGGCAGGAGAATGGCGTAAACCCGGGGGGCGGAGCTTGCAGTGAGCTGAGATCCGGCCACTGCACTCCAGCCCGGGCGACAGAGCCAGACTCCGTCTCAAAAAAAAAAAAAAAGAAGAGCAGATAGTTTCCCATATGGGCATATTTTGTTTTATTGTACTTTGTTTCATTGTACTTCATAGATATTGCATGTTTTACTATTAAAAGTTTGTGGCAAACGTGCATGGAAGAAGTCTTTTGACACCACTTTTCCAGTATCATGTGCTCGCTTAATGTCTCTATGTCTGATTTTGGTAATTATCATAATATTTCATTTTTTTCTTTATTATTATGTATGTTATGGTGATCCCCAATCAGTGAGTTTTACTGCTACTGTTGCAACTGTTTTGCAGCACCACCAACTGAACCCATGGAAGACAGCAAACTTAACAAATGTGTGTGTTCTGACTGCTCCAGCAACAGACTGTTTTCCTGTCTGTCTCCCTCTCCTTGGGTCTTTCTACTTCCTCAGACACAACAAGATAGAAATGAGGACAATTAATAACCCTACAATGACCTCTAAGTGTTCAAGTTAAAAGAAGAGTCACAGACCTTTTAAATAAAACACTAGAAATGAATAAGATTAGTGAAGAAGTCATGTTGAAAAACAGGCTGAAAGCTAGGCGTTTTGTGCCAGTTAGCCACATTGTGAATGTGAAGAAAAAGGTCCTGAAGAAAATTAAAAGTGCTACCCTGGTGAACACACAAATGAAATCAAAGTGAAACAGACTTATTGATGATATGGAGAAAGTTTCAGTGGCATGGATAGAAGATTAAACTAGTCACAGCATTCCCTTAAGCCAAAGCCTAATTCAGAGCAAGACTCTAACTCTCTTTAATTTTAAGAAGGCTGGAGAGAGGTAAGAAGGCTGTAGAAGAAAAGTTTGCAGATAGCAGAGCTTGGTTCATGAGGTTTAAGGAAACAAGCCATCTCCATAACAGAAAAGTGCAAGGTGAAGCAGCAAGTACTGATGTAGACACTTCAGTAAGTTATCTAGAAGAGCTAGCTAAGATAACTGATCCAGGACTTTCATAGCTACAGAAGAGAAGTCAATGCCTGGCTTCAAAGTTTCGAAGAACAGGCTGACTCTCATGTGAGGAGCGAATGCAGCTAGTGACTTTAATTTGAAACCAATGCTAATTTAGCATGCAGAAAATGCTAGAGCCACAAATAATTATGCTAAGACTACCCTACCTGTGCCCTCTAAATGAAAAAAAAAGGACTGGGTGACAGTAAATCTGTTTACTGAATATTTTAAGTCCACTGTTAAGACCTAGTCAAAAAAAAAAAAAAAAAAAAAAAGATTCGTTTCAAAATATTCCTGCTCATTGACAATGTACCTGGTCACCTAAGAGCTTTGATGGAGATATACCTGGAGATTAATGTTGTTGTCATGCCTGCTAGTGCAACATTCATTCTGCATCCCATGGATCGAGCAGTAATTTCAACTTTGAATTCATATTATTTAAAAAGTGCATTCTGTAAGCCTATAGCTGCCATAGGTAGTGATTCCTTTGATGGATCTGGGCAAAGTAAATGGAAAAACTTGTGGAAAAGAATTCACTATTGTAGATGCCTGTAAGAACATTTGTGATTCATGAGAGAAAGTCAAAATGTCAACATTAACAGGAGTTTGGAAGAAGTTGATTCCAACACTCATGGATGACTTTGAAGGGTTAAAGACTTCAGTGGAGGAAGTAACTGAAGATGTGATGGAAATAGCAAGAGAGTGGGAATTAGATGTGAAGGCCGAAGATATTACAGATTTGCTGCATCACATTCTTTTTTATTTTATTTTATTTTTTATTTTTTTAAATTATACTTCATGTTCTAGGGTACATGTGCACAACGTGCAGGTTTGTTACATATGTATACATGTGCCATGTTGGTGTGCTGCACCCATTAACTCATCATTTACATTAGGTATATCTCCTAATGCTATCCCTCCCTGTTGTATCTCATTCTAAAACTTGAATGGATGAGGAGTTGCTTCTTATGGGTGAGCAAATAAAATGGTTTCCGGAGATGGAACATTCTCCTGGTGAAGATGTTGTGAACGTTGTTGAAATGACAACCAATAATTTAGAATATTATACATTAGTTGATATGGCAGTGGCAGGCTTTGAGAGGTTGGCTTTGGTTTTTAAAGAAGTTCTACTGTGGGTAAAATGCTATTAAACAGCATCATGTACTGCAGAAAAATCTCTCATGAGCAGAAGAGTCGATCAGTGGAACAATTTTAATTGTTGTCTTAAGGAACTACCACAGTCATATTAACCTTCAGCAACCACTACCCTGATAATTGATAGCCATCAACAACAGGGGAAACCCTCTTATAGCAAAAAGATTATAATTTTCCAAAGGCTCAGATGATCATTAATATGTTTTAGCAATAAAGCATTTTAAATTAAGGTATGTACTTTTTATAGACGTGATGCTATTACATACTTAGTAGACCTACAGTGTTAAAAAATTTTAAATATAACTTGTATACACACTGGGAAACCAACAGTCATGTGACTTGCTTTATCATGATATTAGCTTTATTAGAGAACCAAACCTGCAACATCTCCAAGAAATGCTGTATTTGTTCCACCACCAAAAAGTTCCCATGACTCACTAACTTTCTCTTACCTTTCCTGACAATTTTTACCCAAAGTTGGGCTTTATTTTCCATTTGCAATTACTAAGCTAGTCTGTACTCTGCCACATACTTTCCCCTATGTTACTTTTCAAGTACTCCCTCATCATTCCATGTTCCTGTTAACATAGCCACATAGTAAGTCTCTAAATGATAAAGGCCAAGTCTTCCTACATATATAGTGCTGGTGTTCAATAAATGATTCTACTGTTAAATATAGATTTTATCCTTTGCCGATATCATAAACAAGGACTCATGAAAAAATTAAATCATGGTAAAGCAAAATGAGCAACTGAATAACTATGAATATTTTACAAATTGGGAAGTGAAAGGGATCATTGAGAAGCTGAAGGATGCGTAGGTTCTGGTTGATGATGATGAGAAAAAAGGGCAATTAAATAGATAGGTCTCAAAGATGACAAGAGATATATCATTTATGGGTCAGACTGACATGGCAAGGGCAAAGGATTCTTGTTGTGGATGTTTTTATGTACCAAATATTTATCAAGGGTTTACCATATGTCACATACTCTACTGGCACATTCAATGGTGACTGAAGTAAACATGGTCTTTTTCTCATGCAGTTGACAGGTTCACAAAAGACAGAGAAGTTAACAAACAGTGCTGGTGTAGCAGGGGAAGTAAAATATGATGGGAGTTTCCACAGGGAACATCTCACTACTTCTGGAGAATACAGGATCAAGAGCAGCTTGGAAGGAAATTCTCTTTGATCATTCTATCTGAAGAATAATGAATGGAAGACCAAGTCTTGAAAATCTAGGTAAACTAGAATGGGTGATGCTAGATAAACGTGATGGCTAGAAGAAAGAGGAAAGGAAGAAGAAAATAAGTGGAGACAGAGGAGGAGGAGGAAGAGAATGGGGGGATAAGTTTATTTGGGGGTGAAATGAGGACGTTACTTGAGAATGTACAACAGGAACCCAAAAAAAGGAGTGTCCTTGGTGGACATTTGTAAAAAGGAAATGGTCCCATGTAGGAAGCTCATGTCTGACCATAGATGTGAGAACCTGTGTCCAACTTTATGCTCCTGATGATTCAACTAACCAGCCTTTCTTCTGTAACGCTTCCTACCAGTTCCTGCTGTACCACTGTCCCCTCTTCATTCTCCTCCTATTTCTTTCTAACTTTATTTTTTGAACTATCATTTGTCACTTGTTCCATCTTCTCCTACCCTTTCAAAAAACTACAGCGTTTCCTCAAAATGTGCCTTTGGTCCTCTACTCCTTCATCATCAAACTCATCTAAACTCTTTTTATTTGCCATCATTTTTGTGCAAATTATGCTTCTCAAAATATATTCTGGTTGGGGATGGGGAGGAGAGGCTGACCTAAGTACTTTGGAAATGAACAAAGTCCATGAAACTAAAGTGAAAAGAAAGTGTACATAAGCCCTGTGTTCCAGTGCAAAGGACATTTCACTGGGGTGTGGACTAACAGTTCTAATACCAAGACAAATGTCTGCTGGAGTTGGGCAGTTAAGTAAATGAATAGCAATGGTGAGAGCCAGATTTCTCCTGTTAGAGTGGAACTTTACAGATAAGCAAGGAGAGGAAGCTAGGATGACCCATGTGATCATGAATTAGAGCTGGACACATCAGTATAAAGTCATATTTACTTAATATAGACACAGATGGTTACATATAAAATAGTTATAGATCTATTTGTGTACTTGGGTTAGTATACACACACACATTTCCTTGCTCTGTTGTCTAGGAGGACTTAGAAGCAAGGCCATTCCAGTGGCAATGACCACATCTAGTGCCCAGATAAAAAGGAACCAGGGATCCTCAGAGAAATGACTGATTCTAAGTCCAGGGCAAGAAATATGCAAGATGATCCTGAAGCATCTTGCAGTGGCAGAAGGTAAGAAAGTACTAAGAAACAAAACAAAGCAACTAGAGAAACAAACCAACCCTACACACAATGACGAAGGTATGCCAAAATGACATGGAAACCAATGGAAAGAGTTTCCATAGCCCAAGCTGGAATAATTTGAGCAAAACAATAAAGTAGCATTGTTTATAATGGTTATAATTCAAAGTATAATAAATCTATATGTTAATGCTGATATAAATAAATAAGTTAATAAGTAAATATTAGAGGAAAAGAGACAAATACTCTGTGCAAAAAGATTACAAACAATTTATGTAGATGCTTTATTCTGAAGGAGGGGAATCACAGCTCCTCCCTTCATTGGTGTGGGCTGAACGTAGTGACTTCCTTCCAAAGAATGCAGTATGGAAGGGGGTTGGGGGAGCATAACATTACAGTGGAGAAACCTTGGAAACACAACCTCAGTCACCGCAACGTTAACATCAATATGATCAGTCATATTGATAATATATACCCTTGATATGACATGATAAGAATGGCATTTTACCTCTGTGGTCTTCCTTCCAAAGACACATAATCCCAGTCTAACCATGAGAAAAACTTCAGACAAATCCCAAAAGACTGACTTTCTACAAAATTCCTAACCAGTCCTCCTTAATTAGTCACTGTTATAAAAAACAGTGAAACTCTGAGAATCTCTAACAGCCAAAATGAGCCTAAGGGGACATGACAACTGATCATAATGCAGTATCCTGGATGAGACCATGGAACAGAAAAAGGACATTAAGTAAGAACTAAGGAAATATGAATAAACTATGGACTTCAGTGAATAAGAACATATAAGTATTGGCTAATCAATTTTTAAAAATGTACCACAATTATTCAAGATGTTAATAATAGAAATGGGTGCAGGGTATATGGAAACCTTTCATAGTATCTTCACAATTTTCTGCAAATCTAAAACAATTTTTTAAAGTTTATTTTAAAATTTAAGTTTCCCATTTCAACTTCTTCCCTGAGCACAGACCCACATATTAGGTGCCTGCTGGACAGCTCCAAGGGGATACTGGGTGGGTGTCTCAAATCAAGTAGTTCAAAATTCAAACTCATCTTTTTGAGCATAGCAACATGATTTCTCTTTCTTTCTTTTCTCTTTCTTTCTTTCTTTCTTTCTTTCTTTCTTTCTTTCTTTCTTTCTTTCTTTCTTTCTTTCTTTCTTTCCCTCCTTCCTTCCTTCCTTCCTTTCTTTATCTTTCTCTCTTTCTCTCTCTCTCTCTTTCTTTCTTTTTTTTTAAGACAGAGTCTCGCTCTGTTGCCCATGCTGGAGTGCAGTGGAGTGATCTTGGCTCACTGCAACCTCCACCTCCCAGGTTCAAGCGATTCTCCTGCCTCAGCCTCCTAAGTAGCTGGAACTACAGGCGCGTGCTACCATGCCCAGCTAATTTTTTTGTATTTTTAGTGGAGACGGGGTTTTACCATGTTAGCTAGGATGGTCTCGAACTCCTGACCTCAGGTGATCTGCCCACCTCAGCCTCCCAAAGTGCTGGGATTACAGGTGTGAGCTACCATGCCTGGCGACATCGTGATTTCTTGACCTTTGTTGTAGGCACCACACCATTGCTTTATGAGTCAATCAGTGTGGAAACTTGGCAGTCATTCCTTTAATCCCTTCAACATCAGAAATATTTACTCTATTTCAAGAGTCACTTTTAGATTTATCCCCTCTTTTTGATTATCACAGTCCACATTGTTGTTCAAATACCCATAGATTTTTGAAGTTATTTTTAAGGACTTCAAAAATGCTCCTTCTGTTACTTCCCCCAATATACCTCATTGTCTAATTAGTGCTACTAAACCATAATTCCTACCATGCATTCTTCTAAATAATAGAAAGTAGCTGCCCACTGCATGACATAGTCAGTTAAAATGTCTCAGTTCGGCATTTAAGGCCCGTTGTGACATTTCCTTCTTTCCTTCCTTCCCTCTCTCCCTCCCTTCCTTCCTTCCTTTCTTCCTTCCAACCAACCTTTCTCTTTCCTCCTCTCCTCTCCTCTCCTCTCCTCTCCTCTCTTCTCTTTTTCTCACTCTGTTGCCCAGGCTGGAGTGCAATGGTGAGATCTCGACTCACTGCAATCTCTGCTTCCCAGGTTCAAGCGACTCTCGTGCCTCAGCTTCCTGAGTAACTGTGATTATAGCTGCATGCCACCACACCTGGCTAATTTTTGTATTTTTAGTAGAGATGGGGTTTTACCGTGATGGCCAGGCTGGTCTCGAACTCCTGACCTCAGGTGATCTGCCCACCTTGGCCTTCCAAAGTTCTGGGATTACAGGAGTGAGCCACCACCCCCAGTCCATCTTTCTTCTCTTATCTTTTTCCCTATTTATCTATACAAGCATCTCAGGCTCACTCTTGCCACATCACACCGGGTGTCAGTGTCTCATGGACTATCTTACCTCCCCAGAGACTGTAAAAGTCCATCTGTCTGCCTCCTATCTGTCATGTATGTGTCATGCATTCTTGCTGCAGCACGAATAGGTAAGCTCACCCTTTCTCTGTTTCTGGCAAACCTCCTCACTGATTTTATACTCATACTTCTTCTCTTACATTGTCCCCTCCTCCTAATTCTGGCTTTCAAAATTTAACTCATCCTTCACCATCTACCTTGGAGATACAAGCAGTTTAGTAGAGTGGCTAAGAACATGGATGTTGGGTTAAGACTGACCTAGGTTTAAACTCTGGTATTGCATTTTAATATTTAATAAAATTAGCAAACCTATTTCTTTTATTTTATTTTGTTTATTTTATTTTATTTTTTTTTGAGACAAAATCCCATTCTGTCACCCAGGCTGGAGTGCAATGCCACGATCTCAGCTCACTGCAACCTCCGACTCCCAGGTTCAAGCGATACTCTTGCGTCAGCCTCCCAAATAGCTGGACTTACAGGCGATTATCACCAGGCCTGGCTGATTTTTTTTTTTGTATTTTTAGCAGAGATGGGGTTTCGCCATGTTGGCCAGGCTGGTCTCAACCTCCTGACCTTAGGTGATCTGCCTGCCTCGGCCTCCCAAAGTGCTGGGATTACAGGCATGAGCCACCGTGCCCGGCTAGGAAACCCATTTTCTAAGTTTCTAATTGCTCATTGGTGAAATGCGGATCTGGCTGGAACTACGTGAAACAAAATATTCACTGTAAGTTCTTAGAAAATAACAAGTCTTTAAAATTTACTTTAAAATTTTTGTTCATAGGTTCCCTTTTTAGGAAATCTGGCCTGTGTTCCCCTCCCCCACCCTGCCCCATCAGTTGAGACTCCATGATTTTTTTGTTTGTGTCTTCTGCATACTACTTTTCAATTTCCCTTTGCACCATGGTTATTTGTATCCTTGTACGACACTGAGCAATAACCCAACCTCTCCATGTCTTCGTTTCCTTCTCTGTACAATGAGGATAATGATAGTGACTCTGTCAAAGGATTCCTTAAAGATTAAATGAGTTCATACGTATGGAGCACTTAGAATGGCATGTAATTAGTGCTAGATAAGTGTTTGCAGTTATTATATCATTATTATCATTTCATCTGCCAAGACAGCAGGAATTGAGACTTATTTATCTTTATATTTCCTGCAGTGACCAGAAAAAGACAAGCTATGACTATAGTATGTGTTCAATGAAGGCAAGGTGGAATGGAATCTGATGCAGCCTTTGTGAATGGACATGGTCCTTTTTGTCTCTGAGGAGGAAAATACAGATCAATAGAACCAGTGACTGACACCACGGACAATTACTGTGCAGAGAATGTGAGGAAGAATACACACTGAAGAAGGAGTCATGCAGAAAGAAGAGAATAAGGATAAAGTTACTAGAACCAAAAGTGCTGAGAATGAGTTGCATCCAATAATACAGTTGTTATTGGTACCTGATGAATAAATGAACAACACTAATGTAACTTCATGCATACTCATAGAAACATTCCCTCACAGAATAAGTTGCTAGATAACATTATGCAATATATGAATGTGGAACATTTAACGTTAGACAAAGTCTCCCAAATTGTAAGCCGAAGTAAAGTCTTCACATGAAGTATGACTTGATTTTATTTAATCATTTGGTTATTTTCATTTACAATGGGTGATTAAATAACTCATATTTGAAGTACTGGTGTAAGCAATGCTGGTTTTGTAGAAACCCTGCGTAGTACCCACATCCTTCCAAAAGTAAACACAAAACTAAATAGCTTGTCATCTATTAGTGATCATTTTTCTATTGTGTAATACAAGCTGTAATGGACAATCCAGAAATGTTCTAATGGATCTTGAATTTTATTTCTTCTTGTTTTTATTATCTTCTATCTGTGACCTTTGAACCAGGATCATAGCCTAAAACATAATTGCAATAGACCTTGTAAATTAGAAATGTGACACACATATTTCCATTTTTGGAAAAAGAATAAAAGTGTGTTTGAGTGGCTTTTTGTTTTATCTTTCATCAAGTTATAATATAGAAATCTGTATATCCTCCTGTATTTGTCATCTCTAGTAAGTCACTGGCATGTTCCAAATTCAGAGGAAGAACCTACATTTTCTCAAACCATTTAAGAAGAAGCAGGAGTATTCTCTGAAAAATCCAAGCCAGATATGGAACCAGCTTCAGACTGCCTTGAAAGAGGTGAAGTGAAGAGCCCCATTACTTTTATGGGCTTGACCTGATCCCTCATAAAACTTTCCTCTGTGATTTCTCAGTACAATATGAATCCTGTAGGCACCCTGAAAGGGAAATGAGACTCTTCCAGCTTGTATTTAAACTTGACCCCAAAGCATATATGTTTATTGGTCTCATAAACCCAATGCAACCATAGTATTCATGACTCAAGATCAGGACAGTGACGAAGGGTGATTTGTCACTAGTGATGACATCATTGTCATCACCGACAGCATCATGGACTATCTTAACAACATCTCCTTTGCAGGGAAGCACACCAGCCACTCCAAGGAACAGGTAGACACATGGGCCCTGTTAGTAGTTTGCCGAGGTCCTATGAGAGGAAGAAGCTAAAATGATTCGGTTTTCCCGGAGCTGCTTTTGTGAGGTAGTGCCTTGAACAAACAAATAGCAGGGCTATTAAAAGTCAGGTCAGACTTATGGGGCATCGTGTTTCTCATTCAGCAGTTCTACCCTGGACATTAGAGAGGTCTATGGGTTGGGTTTTGGATTTTGAATTTATCTATAATACCTAATATCTAACTTATTTTTTTTTCTTTGCTCCTCCACTGGTTCTGTACAAAGTAAGTATAGAAGAAAAAGAGGTGGGCAGGTCTTGGAGAACTGCAGCAGCCGAAGGTAGCTCACTACATTCTAGGGTCTCATCATTAGCGTCTGCCCTCACTGCCCCATTTTCAGAATACGGGGTTCCAGGAGAGGACAATGGGGTGCTGGGCAGGAGACATTAGCCCCAAGAGGCAACATCACTTCATTTTAAGTTAGTCCGTCCACCTTCCCAGCAAGGGTGCCTACCACGGGCTCCCTCAGGGAAGATTTTGAAGTGAGGTGGTTAGCAATTTCCCTTTCTTCCTTCATTCCTGGTGCATCCCATCGCCACCCCCACTCCCACTCCATCTCCTTGTGGCAGTCTGGGCCAAGTTTGTTGCTTGCAGCAGAAAGACTCAAACGTTTTCGTGATCCGACTGTTTTCAAACAGTCTCAGCTCCTGTGAGCCTTACCAGCTGTGACTAATAGCCAAGAGAAGGGAGAAAGAAGCTTCTCGGGCCTGCAGGCTTCAGACAGGCAGGCTCTGGGGGAAACAAGAGAAAGCCATTAACTAACCACAGTGTTATCTTGATTCTCTTGGAGAAAGGAGCCAGGGACGCCTAATGAACTAGCCTTAACGTTTCAAACTGAATGTGCCTCTGGGAGCTCTGCTAGAACAAACAGTGTGACAGATCAATGCTTGGTTCCTATATCAAGAGAAAAGGTTATTCGCTCCTCTAAGGAATTAGAGGATTAGTATATCTCTATGATATACTTTCTCTCCTTTTAAAATGTAACTTTTCTTAGTATGTGAAGGTATGAGTAGTGCAAAGTGGATGGGAGGGCGTGCCTATGTGTGGAAGCGTTTAAACATACTGGTTTTAAAGTTCATTACTACAGGAGATACTCCTGTAAGATATAATAGCTTTTCTTTTTTTACACTTTTAATTTTTTTTTGTTGTCGTTGCTCCACGCCAGGTAGACATTTCAAATAAAATCATACAGCCTTCAATTCCTGAGCCCCAGACTGAGACAAGGGTCAAGGTGCAGGCCTGCAAAGCTTACCTTTGCAGTTCAAAAATTCCCCTTGTGGCTACTAGCTGGAGATTTTCAAAAGGTGACCAGGTTTTCTAGCCTAATCCTCCAAACTGTTCATTTTCTGGGAAGCTTAACTGCATCAGTTATCATTCTGAAGAATTTCTTGATATGAAGCGATGTAAAATATAAAATTCCTATCTTGTCAGTCAGTAATGGCTGAGATTGGAGTGTGCTTTATAAGTGTCCCTTGTGAGGGTGATTGAGGGGAATACCAATTGTATCCTTGTATTAAACTGGTCTTAGGTTCCCAAATTTAAAAAGAAAGAAGAAAAAAAAAAAAAGAAAGAAAAGAAAAGAAAGAAAAAGAAAGGAAAGAGAAAATAGTTTGAATCAATGCCCCAGTTCAGGAAGCCCCATGTCAGGTCAGATTTACACATGAATTCTGCTCATATTTTTTTAAGTTTATTTTATTTTTCATTGACCAATAATAACTTTCATTTGAGGCCAGACACAATGGCTTAAGCCTGTAATCCCAGCACTTTGGGAGACTGAGGCTGGTGGATCACCTGAGGTCAGGAGTTCAAGACTAGCCTGACCAATATGATGAAACCCCATCTCTACTAAAAATACAAAAATTAGCCAGGCACGGTGGTGCATGCCTATAATCCTAGTTACTTGGGAGGCTGAGGCAGGAGAATTGCTTGAACTCAAGAAGCAGAGGTTGCAGTGAGCCAAGATTGCACCATCGCACTCCAGCCTGGGCAACAGAGTAAGACTCCGTCTCAAAAAACAAAAAACGCAAAACAAACAAACAAACAAATTTTACATTTTAATTAGGTTATAGAGATTTGGGGGTCGTAATAAATTTTAGGGAACAAGGTATCTTCTAATTGTAGTACTTTGGCAATTTGTCTTTAGTGAACAAATGTGAGAACAGGTTCTTTCTCTTTCCTTTACCTCATTCTCTCTTAGATTCCCAAGTGCACTTTGGGAATCATAACCTGAGCTGAGTTATCCAAATGTGAGAGGCAGTTACCTATGAGTACATACAGCACCCCTCTTTCCTGCCTCTTATCCATTGACATACCCACCTATGTTGCAAAGTTAATTTCTGGAGAGTAGTATAATATGCAGTCAATATTCCTGTGAAACCTTACTACTTCAAAGCCTTAAAAAGTGCAGACTTTGGTCCAGCAAGTGCCACTCCAATAATTTTTCTGAGAAAAAAATCAAGGATATATGCAGAACTTCACCTACAGGAATATTCACTGCAATAGTAATAATGTTAGAATATGCACTTCCAAACTAATTATTATATCCCTATCCATATTAGGAAATCATTGTCCTAAAAAGTTTCTTTTTATTTTACTTAATACTATGTGTTTGCTACAAAAAAACCCCAGTTCTTCATATAAAATTAAAAAGTGGGAAATTTAGGTAAATCTCACATGAATTATTATAGTGTATTAGATTGCTCAGTCTGCCATAACAAAATACTACAAATTGGGTGGTTTAATAACAAACTTATTTATCATGGTTCTGGAGGATGGAAAGCCCATGATATAACACTCCATGGATATAATGTAACTCATATTTATGGGTGTAATACTATAAAATATATTTCAAAATCTGAGCTGACAAGGTAGATTTCATTCTGATGCTTCTTCTCTCGACTTGTAGGTGGCCGCCATCTTTCTGTATGCTAAGATGATGTTTTTATGTATGCTGGGTTGGGGGAGGGGGAGAAAGAGAGAAAGGGAGTGTGTTCTCTGGGGCTGTCTGGTGTGTCTTCTAATAAGGGCACTAATTCTATTAGATCAGGGCCCCACTCTTACGACCTCATTTAATCTTACTTCCTTAGAGGTCCAATCTCCAAATGTACATACATTGGGGGTTAGGGTTTCAATATGTAAATCTTAGGGGGACACAAATATTCAATCCATAATATAGAGTTTTCTACTTAGTGGAAGTTTGTATTCATAAAATAGTCTTTACAAAAAATTTTCAAAGACATTTCACTGAATATTACATAAGATTGCACAGTGAGGCCATAGATACTTTACACCAATAGCCTGAAGAAAGTTCTTCTGTTGCTTGCACACACCGTCAGTATGCCAGGGCTTTACCCTTAAATGACTGAGCCACCAGAAACAAGGCCCATTGCCTTTCTATATCTTGATTTCTCCATCTTTAAAGAGAAGGAATTAAACCAGATGTGTTCTTACATTTCTTTAATTTTCATGCATCTGTGACTACTTTTTGTAGTTGAATGTTCTCACACCCATGATACAACTGTCAGAAATGATAACGTTATAAATAACTTATTTTACAAAATTTATAGTTATAAAAATTGCATGCACAAATAATTTATGCATGTGTTCTTATTTTCTCACCAGGTTCATTTATACAAATCATTCTGGATTGTTGTTACCTTTCAATAGAATAAAATATATACAACTTTCTTTAGTTTGAACCTTGAGGTTAGAAGCCCAAGAAATGAAATATAACTGAAATTTAAAGGAAAAATTGAATCCATATTTGTAATTTCAGCAAAAACAGGAAGAAGGAGGAACATTCCAGGGATACGATGTAACTCATATTTATGGGTGTAATATTATAAAGCATATTTCAAAATCTGAGTTTTATCAATACTCTTTATCTAATATTTATTACCTAGTAATTTCCTCCATATACACCATAAAACACTGATGGTTTGGTCTGATGAGATCCAAGTACCAATTATATAAACAAGTTGATAAGGACATAAAAGTAAAATAAAAGAAAAGTACATATAGCAGATTTTACTTCAACAGGCTTTGAAAAATCTGAAAAGTTAAAGGTTATCAACTTTAGTTTGACTTTTGGGTTCTTCTTTAGTCAACTAGATTTATAAAAGAAAAAACCACTGCCGAGTACATTGAAGGAGTTGAAACAATCAGGCTCAGAAAGAGAGACGATGCAGTAGGGAGTGAAATCATCCCTGGAGTGGAATCTAGAAAACGTTCCAAGAATCTCAGAGACTAAAGTTTCCATTCAAGTGTTTAGCATTTTAATACATAATTACTATGAAAGACACTCATTAAACAATTTCCAATAATATTCTCCACTGAGCATAGATGGTTCAACTCTGCAAAGCTTTCTGGGTCTGTCTTTTCATGTACTATTTTTAAATGTTTTATAAGTCTTACATTCTGTTTCTCACTGCATCCCAACATTGACTGGAATGCAATCAAAGTTCCAGTCACAACATACTCCATGCTACAGCCCATGCACTTTTAAGCTACACTAGAGTAAATTGGATCTGAAGAGAGTAAGAATCCAAAATCAATGAAGATAAATATACAACACTTCTATAATGGCAAAATACATTAATTTTAAGGATGAGGACACATCTAGAAATAATGCTCTCAAGATAAAGCTATGTTCAAAAGAAGTTTAATGTGGACAGCTATCTACAGAAATGAGGCTGATAACCAGTTTGAATAGGCCCAAGCAGAAGCAGACAATTTATACTTTTTCCTATTATGCTCTTTACACAACTCCGATTTTACACATAATTGCCAGTTATCTTCTTGATTTAGTAGTTGACAAAACTGGCTGTACATTTCATGATGCTCCAGTAAAGTGGAGATTGGGAGAAAGACTGAGGCTTTGCAGTCATGTAGATGTGGGCTTAAGTAATCTCATTTTGTAGCAGCTATAGGATTAGGAGAGTGACTTCTGCCAACCCCTCCAGACCTGGTTCTTCTTGTTTTACAGGTCTCAATTTAAATTCTCCATCCTCCTTGAAACCTCCAATATCACCCAACCTTAAAAAACCTCAATGTCTCTTTATGATATCATTCTATTTTATTTTTATCTTTGACAGTTATTACTAGCTGCTTTTTTTTTTTTTTTTTTTTTTTTTCGTGGCAAGGTGCTCACTCTGTCACCCAGGCTGGAAGGCAGTGACACCATCTCGGCTCACTGCAACCTCCGCCTTCCGGGTTCAAGCAATTCTCCTGCCTCAGTCTCCAGAGTAGCTGGAATTACAGGCACACACCACCACGCCCAGATACTTTTTGTATTTTTAGTAGAGATGGGGTTTTGCCATGTTAGTCAGGCTGGTCTCCAACTCCCGACCTCTGGTGATCTGCCTGCCTTGACCTCCCAAAGTGCTGGGATTACAGGTGTGAGCCACTGAGCCTGGCCACTAGCTACTATTTTAATTTGTTTGTTTTCTGCCTTTCCCCCACTGAAATCCAAACATTGTGAAAGCAAGACCCTTCTCTGACTTGTGTACCCCAAGTCACAATGCCCAGAATGCTACCTGGTACCCAGTAGGCTCTCAGTACCCATTTGTTACAGGAATACTAAATGAGTGAGTGAATGAATCACCTGTTGTTGCCTCATTTCTCACTTGGGGATGGCATTGTCTACTTTAGAACTTTTCATAGCACATGCTAGGAAAGTCCAATTTTAAATGATTTATCTAAGAAGTGCCCAGGCAATACATTCATTCTTTTCCCTACCAGCTCCCTGTGTTTATTTTTTATTGCATTTAATGAGAGAAATAAAAATCTTCTTGAGTTGAACTTTTGGGCATGTTCACTTTTCCTTAATGTGAAAAGCTAAATACGTCTCCAGGAAATAGATATGCCTGGCTCTCCTTTGATTCCCAACAACTGTCCACCCACCTTCGCCCCAGGAAACAATTGTTTGTATTCTGTGATTCTTATTTTCTCCAATGTGTGTCTACTTGTCTTGGTGGTTTTGCTTCCAAGAGAGAGATACCTCTTAAGTTTGTGTGCATGTGTGTTGTTTTTCTTTGTCTTTCCTCCTTTTTATTCTAAGAGAAGATAATCAGGTTCTCATGTTACTACTAAGTGTTCTAGTAGATGGAAAAAG
Organism: Theropithecus gelada; assembly: GCF_003255815.1. NCBI lineage: Eukaryota > Metazoa > Chordata > Mammalia > Primates > Cercopithecidae > Theropithecus > Theropithecus gelada. The sequence goes on from NC_037675.1 coordinate 15,699,676, forward strand.
GTTGCCACATGAGGTCATTGCTGTGTGGATGAACTTGTAGACACTGACATATCAGAGAGCATCTAAGGGAAATATTATAGGGGCCATCAAGGCCGTTTCAAATTTCCTGATTGCATATATTAAAGCAGGATAAGCTCCAATTACTGGAGTACTTGCTTCAATATAATGGAGAATCGGAGCTGCGTGTGGATTCTGATCTCTCTAAGCAGTCAAGTGTATCGAAAAATATAAAAATAAAGTTAACTATCTATAGTTGGAAGATCAGGAGAGCTAACAAGCCAGGGCATATCATTTGGGGCAGGAAAAAAGGGTTACAAGAGTTCAGTTTAGGTTTGTGGCTTTTCACCAAATGCAGTGTGAGCTTGAAATGCATAGCTTCGTATTTCTTTTTCCTGGTGATAAGTCAGATAAGACATGGTAACTTAGCCTGAATGGTTTTAAACCTTTCTCTCTGTGACCATAAAGTGACCAGTTACAAATTGAAATGCGTTACTGACCTGAGATCCAGTTGCTTCTGGACCTGTAAATACAAGTAGGACTTCCATCTAAAACAACAGCAGACTCATGCAAAAAGTTTCCCACCGTCTGTATGAGAGGAGCTGTGCCTGAAGACAGCTGCTTAGAACAGCTGTCTACTTACACAGCCATCTTAGGGGAGAATGATTAATGAACTCACTTGGGCAGTGAGGAGCCCAGTTCACTGATCCATAGTTGCAGCACAGGTATTGATGTGAAACTAATGAGATATTTGATACTCAAATTTGAATGTTTATTCCAATTACCAAACAACAGATCCAAATTTTTTTTTAAAGCTTAAAGCATTAACCTTTCGTTAAGAATGGGGCAATGTTGAGCTGTGGTTTTACGCTGTGTGCTAGAACTTGCAGACTGAAGTGATTGGGATCTGCTTTGACAAATGGTACTCCCCACACATACACAGCACTCTTTTAATTTCATGTTAAGTTTTGAGCCAAGGAGCGGAAGGAGAGAGACAAGTACCTGTCATGAGCCTGTCATATCAGTAGCCACTTAGCACTAAACACACGGATGCAATAAGGAGTCCTTCTCAACCCAAATTAATATAGCCCTAGTCTGAAAATGTCTCATTATGGACTCCAGAACAAGCTACTGGGATTTTAGGTTTTCTCTATGCTTAGAAGATACCTAAATTACTATGCACAGCCTTGACTTTCACCCTTTAAGTAAGATTATTACCCAACTAGACTTTACCCCTGAGAAAGGCAAATATGGTGAAGACTGGAAAAAAAAAAAAAAAAAAAAAAAACCTTGAAATAAGAGATACGCTTAAAAGAATGAAATTACTGCTAGTGAGAGAAGAGAAGACTGTGTGTGAGTTGCATGAAATACAGTGTGGACCTACAGTATGCTTATACGGAATAGCTACTACCAGTCTCTGTCGGGCATCCACAGCAGATATTTCTAATCAAATCAAGCACTCTTGTATAACAGCCAGGACAGGGCTGATATTTCAACCTTCAGCATGGAGATCTGGACAGCACTACCAACCAAACAGAATCAACGGAAGGGGCTAAATCTGCTTGCCACTCCACAGTGGGAGGAATCAGGAGCTTAGCACTCACACTTCTGTCTCCCCACTTCGTCTCAAATCTTGAGGTCTCTGCACACCTGTACTTTGCAGGGAGCACTTCCGAGACCACCCGAGATAACCTCACAGCTCCTCTCCTCATCCCGCACACTGTAGCAATCCCCTGTGCCTGAGTTTTCTCCACCGACACATTACATGTTTACTTAAAATTGTTGGCTTATTTTCTTCCTCTATACTCTCTCCAGAATGTGAGTTCTAGGAGGGAAGTAACTTTGTTTGCTGTTGTATCCCCAGTGACTAGACAGGTGTCTAACTCATAGTGGATGCCCAATAAATGACTGAATTAATAACGGATTGATTTAATCTTAATCGTAGTAGGGGCTGTCCTGTGAGAAAATAATTGGATCTGCTCTATACAGCCCGTTAGTACAGAAATTGCTCAGCTAGCTAAAGTTTGGAAGGGTAATTAGGGCAGGCTACAAGGAAGAATTTCATATTAGACCTATCAGACAAGGTCATGGGCTGCTTCCTGAGGTGGGGAGTTCTTTGATAGCAAAGGTCTCAGAGTCCTTGAGCCCCTCTATCAGGAGAACAATATAGGGGATTCTTTAATCATATGGAAAGTGGACTTGACCACTCTGAGGCCCCTTCCAAATGTTAGGTAACGTACCTGTTCCTTCAGAGGTTGAATGCCATGGTTAAAGATGTATGTTGTTTCATTAAAGCCATTGAGCACTGCCCGCAGGCTTAAAGAGAGTTGTCATAAGATTCAAGTCACTGTCTCTTCCTGGGATAATGCTAAGAATATTCTTACTATCATTTGTGCTAGGACTTACTAATGGACGTGTAAGTGTAATTTTGGTATACTATTCTTGCTACGGAATGATTGAGGTTATCGCAGTATGTAAGCTATATCCTCAAAGCACGGATCCTTTCAAAGCTGGGGGAAATATTTCAGATTATTAGGATGTCATTTAGGAAACCACAACTTTATTGCTTAAAATGGAATAATGATGTGCAGAAAGAGTTAAATATTCTTCCAAAGGAACCTGACTCTAAGCCAGGATATGGCATTAAGCACAGCGAAAATTGGGCTGAATAATCCCTTTAGACTCTTTAAGGTGCTGAGCTGACATTTTGATATGCTGCAAGTTGGCAAGTCAACGTTTCATAGTTTATCTTCAAATTCCACATTTTAAAAGTCTTATTTCCCTCTTCCAAAAAGACTATACCTGCAACCACCTTAAGCCATATCTACACAAAATTGGATATCTTTTTTTGTTAGTTCAATAAAGCGAGAATTTAATGTCCCAAATTTTGTGAAAAAAGGAAGCTCATTTCTACTTAAAACTCATCTCGTCAATTTCATAATCATACAGAATTTTGTAAGGGCAATAAATAAGAAAATGATAGTAAGATGTAAAATGTTACAGAGTTAGTGCTATTGAAAATAAAAATATAATACATGGCTGAAGTGTGAATTTTAAAATCAATTGGGGCTATTTTGTGAGGTTTGATTATAGATGTCAAAATACAATCCTTTTTCTGTTCTTAATCACACAGACTACTGAGAATGTTTCCCTGCTGGGATTTCCAAATTTAATTGAAAGAAAGATTTCAAATCTAACTAGTGTGTTGCGATAGCTAACAAAAGAAGTCAGTGCAGGGTTGGAAAGGAGAAAATGAGTGTGGAAATTATTATATAGATATATCTGATAGTCATAATTGAGAAGCAGTCAAATGAGGTTTATAAGTCAAATGTACATTAATTTTCTTCCTTTATCATGTAAACATCCTGTTCTCCCAAAAGCATTCCCTATTCCTCAGCCTAGGTTTGCTTTTCTTATATGCTCCATTGGTGTCCATCATTTTTTCCTTCATGTGGCTCAACACAGGGAGAACAACCTTTCTCATGTCACCACCCTTCCTCGGATGTGAGCTCCATGAGGGCTCAGCTGTGTCCATCATATTTAAGTATATCCAGGGACCGAAATAAAGTCATAGCTCAGTAAATATTTGCTGAGTGAAAGCATGATGCTTGAACCTGCTTTACGGTATTCCCATCACAACGATTCTCCAGCCTCAGCTCAATCACCCCCCACACTTTTATCACAGCAAGACTCTAATTTCTTCCAACCTGGAGCCTCTCAGTAGATGCAGAAATTGAATGTAACCACAGTGCTCAGAAACACACCTAGCATCTGAAACATCTTCCAAGGCATTCCAAGAGCTGCTTGATAGTGTCAGATGCTTATCAATCATTGGCTTATGAGCAAGACTGCTTGTGAGGGAACATAACTGCTGCTCTTTTGCCAACAGGAAATGTTTAGGTCCAAGGGGCTCTAGCTTCACAGACTGGCTGGGGACACCCACTCACTGTGATGATTTTGCTGACTCGGCTTGTCACGTAAGCTGTAAGCAGCCAAGGAGGCATAATACAGCAAAAGACCACAGCCCTGTGCATATACAGCAGGCAGAATCCTCTGCCTGATCCCGATAGCAAGAATGACATTTTCTAGCTTTTTCTTTTTGAGATGGAGTTTTGCTCTTGTTGCCCAGGCTGGAGTGCAATGGCATGATCTCAGCTCACTGCAACCTCTGCCTCCTGACTTCAAGCAATTCTCCTGCCTCAGTCTTCCAAGTAACTGGGATTACAGGCATGTGCCACCACACCCGGTTAATTTTTTATTTTTAGCAGAGATGGGGTTTCACCATGTTGGTCGGGCTGGTCTCGAACTCCTAACCTCAGGTGACCTGCCCACCTCAGTCTCGCAAAGTACTGGGATTACAGGCGTGAGCCACTGTGCCTGGCCATTTTTGAGCATTATTTTGTATTTAACTTTTCATGTCTCAAATACTGATGGAAGGACATCAGCCTAGAGAGAAGAGCTTATCTGAAAAATTGTATAGTATATACAAAAGTGTAAATCCTGCTATTTTCACTCTGTTCCTTCAAAACAATGGATACAATTAAAATAGAAATTTCCAACTCTGCAGTGTCACTGATAGTCTCAGTGTCTTATAAGTTATTTACTAGTGAAGAGGTGATTTCTCCTATTTCTGTTTCCTCTTTTCCTTCTGCCCAATGTGTTTATGTGTGTAGTGTTCCTAGATTTGAAAGGTCTCCTTTGCCTTTGTAGCATACACACACGCGTGCGTGCGCGTGCACACACACACACACACACACATATACACATACGCATGCACATACTCTTGAAATAAAGTGCCTGATCCCTGCTTTGGTTTTCGCCCGTCTGGTGGGTCAGGGGTCTCTCTCTGAGGAGTTTCCCTGCACACCAGCAGTCATGCGGAACCTGCTTGCTGGCATGCCGCCCGCACACTTGAAAGGGAGTGCCATAGAGATGGGCTGACCTTCCTGGCCTTGCAACCAAAAGGGAACCCTGTGGGGAGTACCTGGAGGGGGTGTTTCTCCTGTTGGTCGCATCAAGGTTGTTCACTTCAGTGGCTCTGTTTTAACTGTGCCCTTGTATTCTTTACTGACCATTGGAGAAGGCAATTGTTTTCTTGCCCCAGCTTCAGAGGCATTAAACCCTTCACCTTGACTTCTCTTAGAACAGCAAAGCTAGGGAAGGAAGAAAAAAGGAGGGCTGAAAGATATAACAAAGGACCTTGATGCTCTTATCACATGGGTAATTACTGTGCTCACATACATGGGATGTCAGGGAGGCAGCGGGCTTGCTGCATAAGGGGGTTTCTATTTACAATGCGTTTGGGACTTTTTTTTATTTATGTGTAGGGAGTTTGTAAGCTGCTGTGCATTCCCAACCTTTGTAGATTGGGAAACTCGGTCATGAAACATGTGAGTTTTGAAAATCGTGTCCTCCTGAAAAGAAGACAATGGGAACAACTTTTCAATACGGATAAATTTCAGAAAATCGATTGTCTTAATGCCTTTTCCATGGTAGTATACAAGAGGTGTAGGGCTGACTAATGGTGTGCTTCCAATAGAGATAAGTGCTAACATTTTTAATAAACTTCCTTTTTCTCATGGTAGATACCTATTTAGTATATATTTTTATTTGGCTTTACAAATTCTATCACAGCTTCAAAGATACCTCCTAGAAACTTTAAAAGATTAAGTATTTACCTTGGACAAAGTATTCCATCTCTTGCATCTCACTTTGGATAATTATAGGCCATATTTCCTTTTCATGTTTCTGAGAGCTGAGTTAAATTTTGAATGAGAAGTGTTCTATTTGAGCTGCGTGAACAAAGTCAAGTTTGTGTACTACAGGGCAAGCCCAAGGGGTTTTTGCTAAGACAGATGAAATGATTGTGGTGAAATCAAACTACCTCTGCAGCTCCTTGGTCCAGTTTATCCACTCTCCTGGGGGTTCTCCTTTTGCCTGGGAAAAAGTCCGGCAGTGGCCGAGCAGAGGTGGATCAAATGAAGCAGAGATGAATGTGTACACCCACCCCGGGGGCCTCGGGTGGGAGGAAAAAGACAATGCCTAAGGAGCACTTGGAAAATTGTGATATGTTATTGTTATAATTCTGATCTTTAAGTGCCGAAGATATGCAGGTGACTTTGCTCTCCTTCCCTTCACTGTTGGAGAAAGTAATCAGAGAGGTGGAACTAGTAACATATCTACCTTTAATTTTTAAACTGATGCAAATTTAACAAAGTTACAAAATCCAGTTTTCTCTAAAAAGTCTAGCAGAGGTAGTCACTCACACAATACACTCAATTCAGAAATTGATGAAACGCTTACCTCATAGCTACCATGAACTGATGTTTTAGAAAGACAAAACACCCAGGACACCAGGTCTTTTTTTGTATCTGTGACTTGTAAAATCCTTGGTAGCAGGGTTGTAGGGATGTACCCCTGTACCCTAAAATCTCATTGCAAATGAATTTTCATATTTGGATCTGGTTACACACTCAGTATAACCAGATCCAAATATAAACAGCCTAGTTCCCTAACTTCTCAGTAACATCTGGCTAATTTTAACTTGTGGCTAGAGGTTGAAACCATGTGAAATCCTGTGGTTACAGTAATTTCCACCAGGAAACCATGGGCAGCTGAGTGGCATGTCAGTGAAGAATTTTCAGGAGAGTGTATTTTTATTTCCAAGTTTGAACTTGAGGTTTGGTAATAAACACAGACTCACTGGCAAATGAGTTCTACACACAGCTCTGGAAGCGGAAATGTTGAAGGTTTGCCTTTCTCTGAAAAATGTTCTTTTTTGATTCATAGAATTTTAGTAGCTGGAAGAGAGTCTTTCTGAGACAAAGTAGACAGTAGATGATAAAGGATTCCTCATTGACTTACAAACAACACCCTGATTGTGAAAACATGCCAGGTTTTATTTTTTTGGTTTGTGTGTGTGTGTGTGTTTTGTGTGTGTGTGTTATTATTATTTTTTTCTTTGTATTTTAGTAGAGACGTGGTTTTGTCATTGTTGCCCAGACTGGTCTCAAACTCCTGACCTCAAGTGATCCATCTGCCTTGGCCTCCTAAAGTGCCGGGATTACAAGTGTGAGCCACTGCGCCCAGCCAGAGATGCCATTTTCTGAGTAGGTTTATTTATTGCCTCAAATCCAGACCATGATCTGTGAAATTGGCATTATTATTCCCATTTAAAAGATGAAGTAAATGAGGCCGTGAGTGGTTTCGAACAAACAAACAAAACTTCAGAAACTGCCATCTTTCTTCCTTGATGTAAAACAGCTTCACATGGAACTCCCACTGTGCCTTGCCCTCCTTTCCACCCAGGCCATTGTTTTACCTGTTTCAGAATTGGGAGACACCTGTGATTTAGGTGAGGGAGAGAGCACAGGGTCAGCTTGTCGTGGGCGCAGCTTAAGTACATTCTAATCATCATCCACACAGCATTAGCTCTGATGTTGACTGTGTGGCAAACGGGGTGTCTTTGCAACAGTTTGTTCTCAAGGTTGGTGGCCTCCAGTCAGGGCTTATCTTTAAGTTACTTCTTGGGAACGGGGCCAGATCAATACTGTATTCTTTCAGACCTCTCTAAACCCAGCGGGGAAGGCAATCACCATAGTGCAACTCCCTGCACCTTCTGGAGCAGATCAATATTCCGACAGCGCAAAGCTTTGTTCCTTCCCCAGCTTTAAGATGTCCTGCATGCTCTACATGATTGCTTAAAGGCGTGCTTTCCCTTCCCCGGTATGACAACACCGCTCCCGCCCTGATCTTCCTAATACCATCACTGTAATTGCCTTGACATGAAATAGCAGCACCAACCCAGCGCACGGGCTTTGAGGTGTTTTATCTTTTTTGAACATCTCTATTAGCAAAGGATGTTGATTTGGCTTTAATATGTAGCTGGAGCTTTAAGGCGAACCTGCACTTATTTACACTGGTTTGCAAAACCCACTGAGATGATTTTGCCTATGGGAATCATATAGGGGACTGTTTCAGGGGAGAGGAAGATATAAACTCCTAAGCCCAAGCATATTAGCTTAAACTTTATGCTGCTTGAAGCCCATTATATCTACCCCATACTGCCACAGCAATTGTCTTAGAAGGGCTCTGTGCCTTATTTACTTTTTAAGTGATGCTGGGTAAAATGAAGTATTTATTGTACTGTTTTCAGCCAACACTCCATTAAGCAGTAAATAACACCAAGGCTCAGCAATCTCATTTTTCCAATTTTTATTTTGTTGTTGTTGTTGCCTGCTAAGCAAACTTATTGATATAGTCTGAATCTTTACCATACATGACTTTCCTCCTTTTTCCTCCTGCTTTCCACAACTCTTCCAAATAAAGCCAACTGAAATGCATTTTTAAAAATGTAATTACATGACAGCATTAACAATAGAAAAGTTTGGATGAAAACCCACTACTTTGCCTAAAGAAGGAAAGCCAAGTACTTTAGTCTGTATTCAGTTTGCTTTAAACATATCTGTTTAGGTGGCTCACTCCTGTAATCCCAGCACTTTGGGAGGCAGAGGCGTGTGGATCACCTGAGGTCAGGAGTTTGAGACCATCCTGGTCAACATGGTGAAACCCCGTCTCTACGAAAAATACGAAAATTAGCCAGGGGTGGTGGTGGGTGCCTGTAATCCCAGCTATTCGGGAGGCTGAGGCAGGAGAATTGCTTGAACCCGGGAGGCAGGAGGAGGCTGCAGTGAGCCAAGATCACGCCACTGCACTCCAGCCTGGGCAACAGAGTGAGACTCCATCTCAAAAAAAAAAAAAAAAAAAAAAAAAAAGACTCCTCTAGGACTTCACCTTATAATCTATATGTGCTGCACTTAGTCCTAAATTCCACTATGCTCTGCTGTAGCTTTGAGACTCTCCCCATATTGTTAGCTTGTCCTAACCCTAGGCACACAGAACTCTCAGTCTTTCTTTGTTCCTCTAAATCCTCTCACCCTTCAAGGTCTGGTATCAATCTCAGCCCCTTTGGAAACCTTTGGAAACTGGTCCAACCCAATGAGTCACAACAAAGCACTGCAGTACAATTGCTTGGATTATAATCAGTGGGATCATATAAACATTTGCTGCCAAAAACAGCTGAACTTCCAAAATTTGCCAATGATTTGCTTTTCTAAAATGATAATTGGGGTGGATTCAAGGTTATCCTTAATCATCTTATTCTCTCACTGGCACGCTGATATATTTTTAAGAATGATAGGAAAGGGTGGGTCTGCACAACCTTAATTGCACCTTTCTTGAAGCCTGTCTTATGGAACTCAGAGGTCACTGATGACTAACTGCTGCATGGTGTTAGGTTTTGGAGGTATGTCATCATGTCCGCAAATATATCATTTTGATGTACTGGGTCATCCACAGACTCAATACAATACTTTATGCATATCATTAGGAACAGAAAAAGAATACTTGTTAAAATGTTGGCTGGTAGAAGTTATCCTTTCATAGAAACCACGTGTATCAGTGGATGCTAAATGCACCATTACTGTGAAAAAATCCACACCAGAGGAAAATAATTCAGAACGACTCCTGGGTTGCAAACTAATTAGATGAATTGTCACTTCTTATGGCGGATATATCAAGTAAAGTTACTTTAGTTAGTAGCTTACTTTAATTTAATACTCAGTCCATTTCAGGTTGAATATTTAAGTACAGCTGCTGAATATGTTGGCTTGCTAAGCTATATAATTAAAAAGTCGAGCTGAAATTTTCTGATGTTTTAAGCTGTTATATATAGGCAAGGAAAGAAACCAGCTTGTCAGATAGTTGACTGTCTTCAGGGGAGAGGGGAAAGAATTAGTTTTACTCACTGGAACAGTTCAGAATGACAGCCCCATAGCAATGTGAGGTTGCAAAATACATGTAACATTTATAATGTATAGAGATGAGAGGAAGAGAATAAGACAGAGTAAATTATTCCTCTTGCATTTATGTAAGTTGATTGCAAATAAATTAATATGTATTTTCAAGCACATTATATTACTGCAATAGAAGTTACAAGTAACATGGACAAGATTTTATGAAATTTATTTAAAAGCCATTTGTCTGAGATACAGATGTAGACAATGAAGGCATAGGGGAAGACAACACTCGTTATACAGGAGAAAACATGTTGCTGATAAACAGTGGCACTACAACTGAGTAGAATGTGGAAAGAAATTGAAGTACCATTTTTAATTGTTAATGTAATACATTCTGAACAAGCAAAAGCCTTCCTGTCTGCCTCTTGTTTTTCTTCCCCTTCCTCTTTCCTCTTGTTCTTCCTGTTTCCCTCCTCCTCCTCCTCCTTCTTCTTCTTCCTCTTCTACTCCCTCCTCCTCCTTCTCCTTCCTTTTTCATTTCTTCCTCCTCCTCCTCTTTTTCTTCTTCTTCCTCTTCCTCCTCTTCCTTCTCTCTCTCTCTCTCTCTCTCTCTCTCTCTCCCTCTCTCTCTCTCTCCGTCTCTGCTTCCCTCCCTCCCTATTCTAGAAGACTAGAAGAATGATCAGACTCCTCAGTTTGGGCACTTATATGTGATGTGGCAGAAAAAAGAAACTGAACTGATCAGTACTTTATAGTTCATGACCATAAGAATCTGTATACATTTATATTTTCTCTTTATGATCACAACGGTAATGGTAATTAAACCTGTTTAGCCAGGATCTCATACCAGCTTACTGATAATATGCTGCAGAGACTTCTTTTAGTCTTAAAAATGAACAGTGCTATAGCAAAGAAAGGACTTATTGATACCAGCATTTCTTCAAGTTCCTCACATTTCTTGCCTACTGCTCATCAATTTTACTAATTATTGAGCACCCACTAGGTGCCTAGCACAGTTCTTTTTTTGTGTGTGTGAAATAGGATTTCACTATGTTGCCCAGGCTGAACTCCAATTCTTTGGCTCAAGAAATCCTCCTGCCTCAGCCTCCAGAGTAGCTGAGACTACAGTAGTGTGCCACCATGCCTGCATGCCCGGCTCTGGATTTTTATGGTTATTTTTAAGTGCATTTGAATAGCTACCTCTCTCTATTGGTTGACTGCCCTTCAGTGTTAAGAAGATTGCTGTTTTAGAGTGGTTTAAAAATTCTCATTTTAATTTTCTTCCAAACCAATCAAGTAAAGTTTATTCATTATTGTGCTACTAATGGCACAGATTTAGCACTTAATGTTGAGCTTTTGACATTTTTAAACTTATAAAATCGAGCTGGCTCAAAACAGGCTCTTTCAATTCAAAAAAACTAACTTCTGGAGAAAAATAATCCTACCAATCTGATTGTTCACTAATCAGACAAATCTCAGTGGTTCATATGACATGCTCATAGAGATACCTGGGCAGTCCACCTGACATTGTCTTCAGATTGTTGTTTCTCTTCCTAAAGTTACAAAAGAGCCATAATTTTTTTACCATTTTTTTAAAAAAAGAAATAGGCTTACAGAAATTTGTAAAAATAGTACAATGCCTCTCTGGAATGGGGCCAGACTTCAGAGCTTAAGGGGACAGTCGTTCACAAGACGGCCCTCACTCCCGGCACCAGTGGCAAGTTGAGGGGTGCCCAGACCAAGTGCATTTCTGACCATCTGGCCTCAAATTTGGGGGTTCCCACTAGATGCTGAGTCTCAATAATCTGCTACAGTGACCCAGAACTCAGTGGGTGCTATACTTATCATTAGGGTTTTATTAGGTAAAAAGGATACAAATCAGAACCGCCCAAAGGGAGAGACACGTTGAAAAAATGCTGCAGTTCCACAGTTTCTAGGGACATATCTTCTTGGCACCATTGATGTGGGAAAGGACACAGAGTGTTGTTAACTAGGGAAACTCACCCATGCTTTGGTGTCCATAGATTTTACTGGGGCTTCAGTAAGTAGGCACAGTTGATTGAATTACCGGCCATATGACTCACTATCCAGCCACCTTCACTTCCCAAAGTTTGGGCAAATATGAAGAGGCTCAAAATCCCCTGTCTCTGATCACATACTTTATCCTTCTGGCATGACCACATATCATTTTAAATAATTTCATTAGCATCAACTATTAAATGTGGTCCACGGGGCCCATCATGAATACAAAAGAGAGACAGTACTCTTACTCAGGAAATTCCAAGGGCTTAGAATCTACCTCCCAGAAACTGAGGTCAAAGGCCAGACAAATTCTTTATTATACAAACTCTGTCATTGTTTTGTGAAACCATGTAAGTTGCAGACTCCTAAGTATTTCCATATGTATCGCTTAAAAGAATAAGTATATTCTAATGGTAGAATACATCATTTACAATACAGTTATCAAACTAAGCAAATTTAATACATCTATGATAATAGTATGTAATACATAGGTCAAATTCAATCTTCTCTAGATGTCTCAATCTTTATTTTTCCTTTCAACACAGGCTCTAATATAGAACCACACATTTCATTTAGTTGTACTTTTAAAGTATACCATTATACTTTCTTTAAACAGAAACTGTTCTAGTTTTATTCTTTCTCTCATGACATTGACAGTATAGACCAGGTACTTTATAAAAATGTTCCCCAATGTGAGGTTGTTTGATTATTTCCTGATGATTTGATTCAGATCTACATAAATATAGTATTTTTCTTCTTTTTTAAATCTCTCTTTTTTTTTTTTTTTTTTAGAAATGAGGTCTCCCTGTGTTGCCCAGGCTGGTCTCTAAACTCCTAGACTCAAGAGATCCTCCCATTTCAGCCTCCCAAGTGTTTAAATTACAAGTATGAACCACCATGTCTGGCAGTATACTATTCTTCAACAAACTTTCACACAATGTTTTTAGTATCCATCGATGACTCTTGCCTACGTTAATTATGACTATGGTGTTTGCAAAGTGCTTATGCTCTAACTCTGGTATTCCTTCTATATTATTAAGTTGGTGCAAAAGTTATTGCAGTTTTCGCCAATTACTTTTAATGGCAAAAACCACAATTGCTTTTGCATCAACCTAATACTTAGTGTTCTACTATAGAAAAGATCTTTCCCTTCATTCATTTTTATTTCCTGCTTGGTTAGCATTTAGTTTCAGAGTCATAGACTCTTTGAGTGCAATGTGTTATACAATCATGTTATATTTTCACATACAAATTTATGTTTTCAGCAATAATCACAAGCAACTGTACATATTATGATGTTCTTTGAGGAATGCTGTTTTGTATCTCTCACAAGTAAGAAAGCTGTAAGTTTTAAATCAGCTGAAATAGGAATCCTTCAGCTCTTAACTTTCTAAGCCCACTTATTGAAATATGGATGTTGCAACAAGCAAGGTTTATTTCAGACAAACAAATGAATGAAGCAAAGTTACCAACAAAAATTCTCTGTAGTTGTGACAGTAACCATCCAGAAAATGAGTTTTTTGTCTGAATAATCCCAAAGCCACTAACTCAATTTGTACTCCAAAATGTACTCTCTACTAAAAACGGAACTGAGCACATACTTCAAGGCCAATTGATTTAAAATGAAACCAGTCTCGTTCAGAATTGTACTACATATTAGGCAATGATCTCAGTGAGAGGTGTGGATGAGCATGAACCTCCTGGAACCCACCACGTGCAATGAGTTAAGCAGCAGGGTATAGGAGGCTCTGTGCTGGATGCGGAGTTGGTCACCACCTTTTGAAATACCAAGACCTGTCTACTGCTCACTACATGATTGTCAACACCTGGAACTCCACCATCATCTTTTCTGCCCTGACACCTCATCTGATCTCCTCTGCCCAGGTTAGCAGCACGCACCTTGGATATTTCCATCTTCTGCAGATATGGTAGTGTAATTGATTAAAGTATAAATCCTTCCTCACCCTGAAAGAACACTCACAGAGCAGTTTTAGAAAAGAGGTTAAAATGAACATAAAGATACTGGGCGTCTGTTGGGAAAGAAGTGATGCCTTGGAGCAGTGAGGGGGCTAAATCTCCAAAGACAAGGTAGCCTGCCTCCCAGTCTGGTTCCTCCACTAAGCTAGCCCTAATACAGGTGCTTTCTAGACACAGTGTTGTGCCCCACAGTAGTGGTACTCAGAGAGACAGGCACATGGTGAGTCATTCAGAAAGATATTTATTCAGGCATCTTTAAAATTGAGCACATAGCTAGTTTGGAACTCCTAATTTTCACACCTTGCTCTATTTTGTCCATTGTTTTCCTCCCTTTCTAATACACTATATGATACACATGCTTATAATGTTCAACTTTTCCTACCTTCCCAGATAACTCTCCCCATCAGGCAGGCTGTAAGCTCCAAGAAGGCAGGTATTTCGGCCGGTTTTATTCCTTGACACATGATAAGTCATTTGTACATAGCTGAAGCTTAGTAATAGCTGTGAAATGGGCAAATGTCTACATAGGAGACAGAGCATGCCTCCAAAATTCCTGCAAATGTGTAACTAAAGACGTAAGTTTACAACTTATATACAATGGGATTATTTGCTTATGTCATTTAGAAAAGGGACAACTGGATACATAACAAGTCTGCTCATTAACATCAATTTAATATTCTATGTAGACATTTCCTGCTGTTCTTGGCTATGTCAAAAACATTCCTCAGCCTTTGTATATTTTTTACTATATTCATATCTAAGATTCTGAACTGAATTCTTGCTCAGTGTAAGCTTATGTTTGGAGATAAGTCCATGCTTCAGGGCACCTTTCAGTATTGGACGAGAAAATGCTACTTCCACAAATGATAAACCTACTCATAGGGCGTGTAATCATTGGGGAATCTCACTTTTTCAGAGTCCATGAGTGCTGTGATTGGATATAGAATGCAGAATGAAACCAGGGTTGTCTGGAGCTAGGAACACATGCCTTTTAAAATTGTAATCACCTGCTCATGTTTCAGATCCTGTGAAGATTCCCAGCTCTTACTGGAGAGGAGCTCTATTCATTTTTTTTTTTTTTTTTTTTTTTCAGATGGAGTCTTACTCTGTAGCCCAGGCTACAGTGCAGTGACACCATCTCAGCTCACTGCGATCTCTGCCTCCCGGGTTCAAGCGATTCCCCTGCCTCAGCCTCCCAAGTAGCTGGGACTATAGGCGTGCACCGCCATGCCTGGCTAATTTTTTTTGTATTTTAGTAGAGATGGAATTTCACCACATTGGCCAGGATTGTCTTGACTTCCTGCCCTCATGATCCGCCTGCCTCAGCCTCCCAAAGTGCTGGGATTACAGCACTCTATTCATTCTTATTGACTAGATGCAAGCATATGCTCCACAATCAGGTGTACATTTCCAGCCCAGGTGTCTTTTAGGGAGTGGAAGTCTTTGCTTTGGCCTATTTGGATGATATTTGCAATCTGGAACAGATAATCGCTAATAACACTTTAAAGAGCAAACCATAGTTCTTAGTTCTTCTGCAATATTAGTCCTTCTGTAATATGACAAAACCACCAATGAGTCAGAAATTCTATGTAACTGGAGAAGGAGGAAATGAGTGGTTATGAGCAATTCTGTGACACAGTTTAAGACACTTTTCAGAAGTTTGAGTTTTGTTATTGACACTGGCAAAAGATCATAACAAATTCTACATGAACACTGGAATTACATTAGAACCTACATAAGGATTCTTAACATGGCTTCCATGGACCCTAGAAGGTCTACTTTTATATGCATGTGATAAATTTTCTGTGGAGCTAGTCCATAGACTTACTTTAATTTTCAAAGAAATTCATGATTGCTATCTAAAAAAAGGGCAGGGGCCTGGGTTTAGTGTCAGTAGATTTTTGTCTGATGTCCCTGTTTTACAAATGAGAAAGGAGAGACGCAATTGCGCAAACTGACTATTTCAAGAAGACAATGCGGATGTGCTGAGATAAAGCTCAGGGAAGAGCCTTGATCTGCTAATCCATTGTCCTCCTCTATAAAATGTGTGTAATCATATTTGCCTCGTACACAAGGTTACTTAGAGATACAAGGAAGTATGTGGAATGTTCTTTATGGTTTGATTATCTTTATTGTCATCATGCATAGTACTTGTAGATAACTTCTTAAAAGCTTGCTATGGTTTGGCTGTGTCCCTACCCAAATCTTACCTTGAATTGTAGTTCCCATAATCCCCACATGAGATGGGAGGGATGCTGTGGGAGGTAATTGAATCATGGGGGTATTTTCCCCCATGCTATTCTTGTGATACTAAGTTCTCACAAGATTTGGCAGTTTTATAAGGGGCTTCCTCTTTTGCTCAGCTTTCATTCTCTCTCCTGCTGCCCTGTGAAGAGGTGCCTTCTGATTGTAAGTTTTCTGAGTTCTCATTAGTCATGCAGAACTGTGAGTCAATTAAACCTCTTTCCTTCATAAATTATCAAGTCTCGGGCAGTTCTTTATAGCAGTGTGAGAATGGGCTAATACAAAGTTCCTATTCAGAAACTTTCCATAACTGGACTTTGAAATTCTGAATAATTATTCTGAGAAGAGTGAACACCCTGGATTGAAGAGGCAGAGTGGCAGGAAGCTGAGGACCCTCTCTGAAGGGTATGGCAGTGGTCCAGGCTGGAGACAATGATGGCTGATGAAGATGGAGAGATGGGGGAAAAGTTGCTAAGACTGATCATTGAGAGTGTTGGGACAGTGGAAGTAATCAAGAACAATTCTTAGGGTTCCAATATGAGTGACAGCATGGAAGATGATGCCATAATTGGAAATATGGGCTGTATGAAAGAAGGCCATGAGCTCGTTTTTGGACATACTGAGGCAGGTGGAAATATAGGAAATATGTGGAGGGGAGGACCAGTAGTAAGAGGTTCAGAGTCCAAAAGCCAGTGAACCAGGGCTCTGATGTCCAAGGGTAGAAGCGGATGAATGTCCTGGCTCCAGAAAAGAAAGAGAATTCACCCTTCCTCCACTTTCTTATTATATTTGGGCCCTCAACAAATTGAATTATGCCCACCCACAGAGATGAGGGATTCAAATTCTAACCTTCTCTGGAAACATTCTCACAGACACATCTAGAAATAGTGTTGTACTAGCTATCTGGGGCATCCCTTAACCAAAGAAAGTTGGTGTATACAATTGTGAAGGTTAATATTGAGTGTCAACTTGATTGGATTGAAGGATGCAAAGTATTGCTCCTGGGTGTGTCTGTCAGGGTATTACTAAAGGAGATTAACATTTGAGTCAGTGGACTGGGAGAGGCAAACACACCCTCAACCTGGGCGGGCACCATCTAATCAGCTGCCAGCACGACTAGAATAAAGCAGGCAGAAGAAATTGGAAAGAGCTGACTTGCTGAGTCTCCCGGTCTTCATCTATCTCCCCTTCTAGATGCTTCCTGCCCTCAAACATCAGACTCCAAGTTCTTCAGCTTTTAGACTCTTGGACTTAAACCAGTGGTTTGCCAGGTCTCTCAGGCCCTTGGCCATACACTGAAGGCTGCACTGTCAGCTTTCCTACTTTTGAGATATTGGGACTCAGACTGGCTTCCTTGCTCCTGAGCCTGCAGATGGCCTATTGTGAGACTTTACCTTGTGATCGTGTGAGTCAATACTTCTAATAAACTGCCATTCATAAATACGTATATCCTATTATTTCTGTTCCTTTAGGGAGCCCTGACCAATACAGAAATTAACCATCAAAATAGGTATATTTGGCACATGGTTTACAACTAAGGAGGCAAAACCGTTCATTTGTAGGTGGTAGCTAAAATTAGGTATTTTCTAGAACACAGTGATTTTTTGTATTAGAATGCCATCTCCTTGAAAGCTGAGACTCTCAAAGCCTTTTCCTTTATTGCTCTGTCTCCAACATGTAGATGAGTGCCTGCCTTATGATAGGCCTGAAGTAATTATCAATTGAATGAACTAAATGTATGTTCAATTATTGTTCATCTCAACAGTGCTTCCTTACGTATTATTTTTTTTGCATTTTTTAATTTTTTAATATTATAAACTGAATTGCATTTGCTTCAGAATTAAATAAATAGCTTCAAGTTGAGGCCTGTGACTCTTCTTTTATTTAAGAGCAATGGACATTTTACACCTATGCTTTTAGTCTCCTGGGTTCTTCCTTTGTTGTTCCTAGCACATGAGTCCCCCTCATTCCTTTATGAAAACTAGCTCCTTTAAACTTAGGAGTATTTGCTAACCTGAGAGTAAGATGGTTTCATTTTCACAGACTAAAGAAACTTACTGAAAGGAACAAATCACTGATAGTAAATTTCAGGCATTGAAAAGCTATAACAAATATAAAGCATGGATTAGAATCAAAGGCTTTGGAATCTAACTCACATTGTCATGAGAGGCCGTTTAAACTTCTTGTGTCATATTGCCTTCATCTGCAAGTATTCTGGCAGATTTGCTTGTCTTTTCAGTAGGATATTGCCAAATAAAATATTGAAGTAGAAACCATGTCTTCTAGCTCTCATTTTATTCTCAGAACCTTATAAGATAGCTCTCTGTGTGAGGCAGGCCCTTAATTAGTACTTCTCTGACACCTGTTGAAGGATTTCAGGTGAAAGATCACATAAAGATGGCTCTAATTCATTGTACATCATTCCTACAATTACATGCTTCACAAAATCAGTTTACTGAATTCAGTTTGTGATAAGACAGATTTAGAACAAGCTCATTGTTATTGCTTCTCTGAGATGATTGAAGGATAGCTTTATAAAATGTTTACTCTGAAGGAGTAAGTGAGAATCGGCATAAACAAGGGTTTTGCTGGGAAATTATTTGATTTTCACCTGGTTTTAGGATCAATGACAGTGACACTGATTTACATTTTTAATAAATTATATATTTAAAAAATATATACAATGTAAGAGGCACCATGCGAAGCCACAGGAATTTATTTTAAAAAGTAATACTTGCTGTCTCAATTCAGGAGTGTATATGGTGTGTGTGTATGGCATGCATGTGTGTGTATGTGTATATTTGGAGGCAGAAAGGTGATGAACACATAATTATAGTATCATTCTAAACATGCTGTTGTTGAAGTGGACACAAAACACTGTAACAATGCAAGGAAGTAGTGATCAATTTTCCAGATGGATCCAAGCTCAGTAGCGAATTCTGCAGCTGCCATGGCCTTTGTGCTAATAATCAGTGTGTCAAAAGAGAGCTGCAGAGACCTGCCCACTCATGGCGAGACCAGCCTTTACCTCCTCTCTTGCCTTCATTCACAGAAGTACAGAGGGAATCCAGGAAACTCACCTATGGTGTGAGAAACAGGGTAAAGTGGTCCTTGATCTGTGTGCTGTTTACACAGGTGGTTTCAAACTTCAATACATGTGGGTCTGTAGGTTCTCTTTTCTTCAGTTAAAAGGGAAAAAATATTCTATTATGGACTAAATGCTTGCATCCCCTCAAAAATCACATGTTAAAACATTAAACCCCAGTGTCAGGGTATTAGGAGGTGGGGTTTTTAAGAGTTCATTAGTCCAAAAACCCCAAAAGCAAATGCAACAAAAACAAAGATAAATAGGTGGGACTTAATTAAGCTAAAAAGAGTCTGCTCAGCAAAAGAAATAATCAACAGAGTAAACAGACAACCCACAGGGTGGGAAAAATTCTTCACAATCTGTACATCTGACAAAGGACTAATACCCAGAATGTACAAAGAACTCAAATATATCAGCAAGAAAAAAAAGATCCCATCAAAAAGTGGGCTAAGGACATGAATTGACAATTCTCAAAAGAAGATACGCAAAACGGACAATGAGCATATGAAAAAATACTCAATATCACTAGTTATCAGGGAAATACAAATCAAAACCACAGTATGATACCACCTCACTCCTGGAAGAATGGCTATAATAAAAAAATCAGAAAATAATAGATATTGACGTGGATGCTGCGAAAACGGAACACTTTTACACTGTTGGTTGGAATGTAAACTAGTACAACCACTATGGAAAACAGTGTGGAGATTCCTTAAAGAAATAAAAGTAGATATACCATTTGATCCAGCAATCCCACTGCTAGAGGAAAATAAGTCATTCTACAAAAAAGATACTTGCATACGCATGCTTTTAGCAACACAACTTGCAATTGCAAAAATACGGAATCAGCCCAAATGCCCATCAATCAATAAGTGGATAAAGAAAATGTGATATATATATCCACCATGGAATACTACTCAACTTCAAAAAAGGAATAAAATCATGGCATTTGCAGCAACCTGGATGGAACTGGAGACTATTAAGTGAAGTAACTCAGGAATGGAAAACCAAACATTGTATGTTCTCACTCATATGTGGGAGCTAAGCTATGAGAACACAAAGACATAAGAATGAGACATTGGACTTCGGGGGCTCAGAGAAAAAAGTGGGGGTGTGGTGAGGGATAAAAACTATACAGTGGGTACAGGTACACTGCTCTGGTGATGGGTGCACCCAAATCTCAGAAATCACCACTAAAGGACTTATTCATGTAAACAAACACCACCTGTTCCTCCAAAACCTATTGAAATAAAAAAATTAAACTTAAAAAAAATCATGAGGGTGGGGTATTCATGAATGGGATTAATGTGATTATAAGGAGAGATATGAGAGAACTTGCTCTGTCTCTCTGCTTTCTGCTATGTGAGGATACAATGAGAAGATAGCCATCTGCAAATCAGGAAGGAGTCTCTCGCCAGATCCAAGCCTGTGGGCACTTTGATCTTGAACTTCCTAACCTCCAGAACTGTGAGAAACGAATGTTTATTGTTCAAGTCACTCATTCTGTGGCAATTTGTTATAGCAGCCTGAGATGACTATGACAGATCCCTAGAGTTTTGTGTGTGCATAGGATTTCTCCCCGTCAGCCTCCATAGCACCATGGACAGGGGTGTCTACTGAACACATCTACCTGTTTTGTTTGTTTGTTTGTTTCTTTACAACTCCCTAAAAGCATCCTACACCTTCACACCATTATCTTCCTTGACTCACTCAGGGGTCATTAACTATCCTGGCTTGTGGTAATTTTCTTTTCTGACTCCATCTTCACCCTTTTAAGGAACAGATATCTTCTCTGTCAAACACACCTGTTTGGTTTGGGGGTAGAATAGATGTCTTTCTCTCTCTGCCTCATTCCTTCCCTCCCACCTCTGTTAACACACCTCATATGAGTCTCATGTCATCACACTATATCATCCAGTACCTTTCTTTTTGCAGTTATCTATAGACTCCTGAGTCTCATGCTTTTCCATTGAGATTTTAGCTCCTGGCTCATGGTCCTTCCCTCCAATATCATTTTCATAGTTCTTCATAATTTCATTATCCATACAGGTGATTCTTATCTTGGCTATTCATGCCCTTGACCTCCTCTCCCCCAGAAAGTCTCATTCTCCAATCCACTTCAGTCACGTCCAGAAGTTAGGTTAAGCCATTATCAATACTATAGGTCACCCATTATCTCAACTTCCAACAGGCCCCTCTCTGACCAGCACTTCTTGTTCTCCAGCTTGCCCCTAGTGCCCCAAATCCAAGAATCCTCCATCCCCGCTGGAAAATTAAATCAACTGACCTACTTCCTTTTTACTCTCCTTCATCTCCTCATGCTCTCACTTCCCAGACAATTTACCTTCAGTTCCATGGGGGCATCATTATAATCACACTCTTCAATTATTAAACTGCTCTTCTCTTCCCTTGCTTCAACTTGCTAGCCTGCAAAACCCCTACCTTAATTAAGCTACTATTCCTTTTAATTTAACCAACTCATCTTTATTAGTTGGAAAACTCATTTCAACCAAGCTGTCAGTGTGATATAACTTTATGCTAACTATTCTACTATATTTCCTCTCTTCATTTATTCTCTCAGTCTGAGACCAATGTATCTTGAATTTAGCCCATATTGGGTCACCTGAGGATCTTCTTAAAATGCAGTTCCTGGTTCAGTATATCTGGGAGAGGGGACTGAAATTCTGCATTATGAAGGGGCCCCAGAGTGCTGCTACTCTTGCTGCTCCATGGACCATACATTAAATAGCAAGATCCCAGGTTACTCTTTCATGTTTCTCTTTCCTGGAACCTCTGTTTCCTCCCTCATTCACATTTAATATGTGGCTTTGTCCTTCTTCCACTGAAAAATTAGAAGCAACCCAGAGCTTCCAGATACCATCTCTATTAGCTTTATTACACCTGTGCCCACATAGTCTGCTTTATCTCTTGAACCCAGGGATTGTCTGGTGCCTACACTTGGGCACTGAGTTCCATTCCATGTCA
Organism: Theropithecus gelada; assembly: GCF_003255815.1. Classification (NCBI taxonomy): domain Eukaryota; kingdom Metazoa; phylum Chordata; class Mammalia; order Primates; family Cercopithecidae; genus Theropithecus; species Theropithecus gelada. Next base: position 15,721,786 of record NC_037675.1, read on the forward strand.
CCAACCAAGCCCACAGCTCCAAGTTTCTCCTCTTTCTTCTGTACTAGCATTTTTTTTTTCAATTCTGCTGGTTCATTCTCATTAAGATTCAAACATGCTATTATGTCTTTTATTTTTGAAAAAATAGTAATTATTATATTGATAATAAATGCTCATAATCTTTCTCTCTGTAATCAACTTTCCCCTCTGGTTGGGAACCATGGTTTTGCTCTCCATTACAGAAGATTGTGTTGGAAGAGTTGTCTACATTCACTGTTCCCCAAGTTATCTTATTATCACCTAAGAAATTCACTCCAGGCCGGGCGCGGTGGCTCAAGCCTGTAATCCCAGCACTTTGGGAGGCCGAGACGGGCGGATCATGAGGTCAGGAGATCGAGACCATCCTGGCTAACACGGTGAAACTCCGTCTCTACTAAAAAAATACAAAAAACTAGCCGGGCGAGGTGGCGGACGCCTGTAGTCCCAGCTACTCGGGAGGCTGAGGCAGGAGAATGGCGTGAACCCGGGAGGCGGAGCTTGCAGTGAGCTGAGATCCAGCCACTGCACTCTAGCCTGGGCGACAGAGTGAGACTCCATCTCAAAAAAAAAAAAAAAAAAGAAATTCACTCCAATGCCTTTGCCCTCCCCTTAGCCTGCACCTAACAGAACTGCTCTTTTTGAGGTCACCAATGACCTCCATGTTGCCAAGTCCGATATAAAATTCTCAGTCCTTATCCTAATTGACCTAAAAGCAACATTGAACAAAGCAAACAACTGCTTTTCCTTAAAATAGTTGATTCACTTGGCATCCAAATCATCACACTCACCTATTTGTTTGCTTGTTTGGTTTTTAATCTTCAGTAGGAAATTCTTCTCAGTCTCCTTCATTGATTGTCTCTTAACTCCCTGACTTCTTATGACTTGGAATATTTTAGGCTAATTGATTGAACCTCCACTTTTTCTTATCTATACTCATTCTTCATAGGGTATAGACTTTATAGAGACCATAGACTATAGATTGTCTCACTCTAATTTAAACATTTTGATTATGGGTCTAATATGCAATTTATTGTTTAAACTAAAACACTTCTGAGAGCAAAAGTGGGCCCTAAAATAATGAAAAGTAATTTTTGAAATATTTATTTATAGAAATACATAAATTGATTTTAATATACAGATGAATTTATAAAATAGTCCTATTCAAAACATTTTCAAAAATAAATTTTTTTCTAAAAAAGTGAACATAAAAAATTCATATGCATATAACTACTGATGGACAGAGCATTAAATAATATAAGCAAAGTGATTATTCTTGATATTATTAGTTTGCTTTAATTAGTTTCTTAGTCGCATCTGTGTCTAATGCCATGCCATTGGTAACTTTTACAAATAATATATTTTGCAATATCATCTCATTATTTTCCATATTTTATTAAAACAATAACATAATAATTTTATTATTTAAGAAAATTTCCAGTAGAGATCTCTAATGTTGCACTCCATGAGTGACATGTTTAATATTATCTCTATTCTTATAATCCTAAATTCAAGTTTCATATTAAAATACTTAAGTATTTATTTCAAGTCAAATAAAGACCATTATATAACAGGGCTATATAATAGGTCATTAAAATGATGACACTTCTAATGATATATGGAAAGAATCTGGGTCTTTGAGAATGTTGTTGAACAACTGTATTTAATAATCTTGGAAGTGCTCTACTTCAGATTATTATTATTGTTAAACCAGTCAAGTACTTTTTTTCTGTTAATTGCATAGAAAGGATTTTAATGGATAAAGTGTTTGAATTTTTTTTACATATGAGAGTTTTCAAAATATTCAGTTATATCATGGTGTTCTACCACGTTGGTTCTGCTTTTCAGAATTTTCTATTTCATATCATCCCTCCTATCTCACTCACCCTGCTTCAACCAGCTCTTTTCATCTAAGTTAGATGTTGCCTTAGCGCATATACGATGCTATAACAAAATATCTAAGACTGAGTAATTTATCAATAGAAACTTATTTCTCACAGTTTCGGAGGCCACAAAGTCCAAAATCATGGTGCCAGAAGATTCCATGTCTGGTTTTCTGTCTTTAGAGGACGTTCTTCTTGGGGTGTCCTCACAACATGGAAAGGTGGAAAGGACAAATACTGTGTCCTCACATGGCAGAAGAAATATAAGGGAAAAAAAAGAGATCCATGTTTTATAGTCACATGGTAGAAGTGATGGAAGTTCCAGGTAGCTCCCTGAAGACTGTTCCATAATCCCGCTAATCAGGGTAGAGCCTTCATGACATAATCAATTCCCAAAAGCCTTTCTACCACCTCTTAATGCCATTACCTTGGGCTTTAAGTTCCAAAACATGAATTTTGCGGAGACACATTCAAATGAGAACAGATATTTCTTGATATTATTACCTCTGATCTCAAAGAGTTCATCTTTATATATTTCTTATATTGTATTGTAAACACAGACTGAATATTCACACATATACATGTGTGTATGTATGTAATCTAGTTAGTTCTTCCCCAAATTAACATCTTTCTCCATATATTCACTAGTACCTTCTTCCCTTGGTTGTTATTATTTGCTGTCAAATATTTTTGTAGACCCTGGGCAGGTTCATTTTGTTGAATAAGCAAAGGCTACACAGAGTTAGAGTGTGCCTATTGACAGAATGACTGAATTGCTTCTCAGTCCTTCGCTGACCCCCTAAGTCCTTTGAGAATCTTCTTCTTCGTTCAGAAGTTTCAACTTGCCTAATGCACACATCACTTGTCCTATGATTTATTGTTTAGCAGTCATTTATTTTATGTGAATATACTGGTTAGTGGAGGGAACTTCATGGTTGTCCAGCTCTGAAATTTGAGATTTATTTTGTGATAACCTAAAGCAACCAGTATTTTATTTCTTCCTACCTGCCTGCTTTTTGCCAGCAATAACAGATAACTACTACACACTTCAGAGATTACCCCTCAAGTGTTTTTTCCAGGCTCAGTCTTTTCCTACTTCTTACCTGAGAAAAATTTCTTTTAAATCATAAATTTTTTTGCCTCTGGCCATGTTGTCATGCCAGAAATAGTTTCTAGGGTGGATTACTAAGGGATTTTAATGTGCTCAAGCTCTCAGGAGAGGGCCAGCTCTGAGACAACCTGGCACACCATGAGGTTTTCCCAACATTTAGTTGAGTTTTCTAATGCTGTGTAAGGGGGATGCTGTGTAAGGGGGACACTTACTGGTAGTGGGAGGCTGATGTGTCACGTAAGAAAAGTTGTGTATATAGGGAGTCAGAAAAGAAAACTTCATTTTTGGGGGGATATAAAACATATGACTAGGGCAATAAGTATTCCTAGTCAAGCAACAACAGAGCACTGAACTGGCACCTGGTTGTGAAGGACATGATGGCTGTGGATGTGCCCATAGACCGTGGAAGGCACCAGTCCCTGTCCTAGTGAGGATGTTGTAACTATCGCTGAACAGGGAGGTGATTGTAAGTACCTATGTTGCTTCAAAGGTGGTTTGAAGCAACAAAAATTCTGGTCTCCAGTAATATGCTTCAAATAAACGACTGAAATCCACCTATGTGAAACAGTGGGCCAATGTCTTTCCCTTCAGATATTGGGAGTGTGGGAAGGGCCATAACTCTGTGTGGGGGTTATATGTTAAGGGAAGATGGGTGGAAATCATCTTTCATCTTAGACCCCATGTATGTTTACTGGAAATTTCTCTGGGAATCCAGAAGTCAGTTCTATGTTTTGGATTGAATTGAACACCACTCCTCTTCATATGTGGAAGCCCTACCTGCCATCCCACCATGTGGCTCTATTTGCAAATAGGACTTTTGAGGAGGTAATTAAGGTTAAATGAGATCGTTTAAGAGTGGGGCCCCAATTCAATATGATTCGTGTCCTTGCAAGAAGAGAGAGAGAACAAGAAAGTGAAAGTACAGAGAAAAGACCAAGTGAGGACACAGGGAGAAAGCAGCCATCTGCAAGCCAAGGAGAGAGGCCTCACCAGAAACCAACCCTGCCAGCACCTTGGTCTCAGACTTGCAGCCTCCAGAACTGTGAGAAAATAAAGTTGTGTTGCTGAAGTTACCCAGTCTGTGGTATTCTGTTATGGCAGCCTTAGCACACTAATATAATTTTGTGTTAACATTTTAAAATTTTGATTATATTTCAAGTCTTTCAACGATAGATTTTCACCATTACAACCCAAAAGTACACATAGGGCCTTTAAAAATGTTAGCTGAGAAGGAAAGACTATTTGTCTCAAACTATACTTTTATGCCAATATGACACACCTGCTGTAAAGGTTAATTTTAAGTGTCAGCTTGACTGGATTAGGGGATACCCAGATACCTACTAATGCATTATTTCTGGATATATCTGTGAGGGTATTTCCAGAAGATATTGGCATTTGAATCAGTGGACTTAGTAAGGAAGATCTGCCCTTACCCAGTGGGAGTGAGCACCATCTAGTTGGCTGAAGACCTAAATAGAACAAAAAGGTCAAAAAAAAGCTGAATTCTCTCTCTCTCTCTCTCTCTCTCTCTCTCTCTCTCTCTCTCTCTCTCCCCCCCCCTCNCTCTCTCTCTCTCTCTCTCTCTCTCTCTCTCTCTCTCTCTCTCTCTCCCCCTTCTGGATCTGTGACAGTCTTTTCCTGCTCTTGGACATCAGAACTCTAGGTTCTCTGGCCTTGGTACACTGGAACTTGCACTAGTGGTCCCTCATTGGGCTCTGGCTTCTGACTGAGAGTCACACCAGTGGCTCCCCTTGGTTCTCAGACCTTTGGATTTAGATGGAGCCATGCTATTGGCTTCCTTGGTTTCTGAGCTTACAGATGGTCTATCAAGGGACTTCATGGCCTCCCTAATTGTGTAAATCAATTCCCTAATTCCCTCTTATTTATGTCTATCTAATCTATCTACCTTATCTATCTATCTATCTATCTATCTATCTATCTATCTATCTATCTATCTATCTAATCTATCTCAGATTGACTCAGTTTCTCTAGAGGATCCTGGCCAATATACCTGGTAATCAATTAGGTAGACTAAGCACATGGCAACATCACTTTTAGTAACTGCCCAACACCCTCTGATTGCCATCCCCAAATTCTCTCCCTATTCAATACCTTCCCTGTTCCTGGATTTTTGCTTTATTTTATGTTAAGTCTTTATTTTTTGGTCCCAGAAAGGATTTCAGGGGTTTGGACTTCAAGATCTCATGTAAAATTTTGTGGGGAGCTGAAGGCCCGTGGGACATGACCCTCTCAGCATTCCACTGGAGGCTATATAATCAAACAATAAACTGTTTATCATGAATGCAGGATGTGGGCAAACTCACGACTGCTCCCACTGCCAGGACGTTTGCTGAGGGTAATGACTTCCTGGCACCGAGCTTCTTGAGGTTATCTACTGGGACATCTAGAGAACGCAGTCTTGCAACCCTACTCCGGCCTGAGCAGCCTACCTCTTCTTCTACCCCCCTTCTCTCTATCTCTTTTGCCTAATAAATACGGAGGAATGTGTAAAGCTCAGGGTCTTTGTACACTGGAGGCCAGGTGTCCCCTGACCCCTTCGTCCATATGTACTCTTTTGTCTCTTGTCTTTTATTCCTGTGTTCGCCCGCCTTTGTTCAGTTCACCTAGGTCCATGTGTGTTACATAGTGGCGCCAAGAACAGTGACAGAATCCGGTGCTCTACAAAATTTTGTGTCTCATTCCCCACTTGTTGGTTCTATCTTGCCTAGTTTACAAGGCTTTGCCATATCACTGCATCTTGCCTGTCATACTGCTGTATTTTATTTGGTTGAATTTTGATATTAAAATTATCAAGTGCAATTAAGACATTGTCTCCTTCTGGTGCAAATTTTGGACAGGTTTGCTGGCATATTTTGTATAAATTACAGACTCTATAGCTAGTATTGGGAAAAATATATCACTGGTAAGTACAGAAGATAATCTATATCATGAATAAAACAATTACTGCATATTGGCATTCAGATGTGAAGTGGAATTAACCAGCTTAAATGTCAGTTAACCTGGTAGCCTCATCCACCATATCAGTCATGACCATGGCTGTTAATAGTTTTAGCATGAAATGTACCTTGAATAAAACTGCAAATTATTAGATCTTGGTTTACTAAAGCTCAACTTAATAATCAGAAATCGAAATAATCACAAATAAAATTTTTGAAAAGATAAATGCTTTTGAATTGATAACACTTCAGGGGAATGTGAGGCATATGAGCAAAATTTCTATGGACAATATATTTAAAATATAGGAAATCGCTGCTAATTTTACTAAAAAGAAAATTTTAAAAAGCATAAGGTCGTTCAGTTCACAATGTAATCAGGTTAGCGATTTCATAGACAAGAAATGATTAACTCCTCAAATTTATTCTTTTGTATAAAACTTTCAGAAACATGGGTGAATCTAATACTCCCTTGAAGCAAAGGTCACAGCAATTATTATCTTTCCCCATGCTTAATTTCCAACTTTGGCTTTTATGTGTCAGGAAAGATATAGAAAATACAGAGTTGTGAAATGAATAGTTTATAGCAGAAAATGTTTGTTCAAGAGAATAGCTATAAAGGCTAGAAAGAACTAAGTTCAACATTAGCATTTTTAAAAGGTGTGGAACATTTCAGAAATTCTGCCATTAAGTATGAGTACACTTAGATCAATAATAGATGATTATTGATCTAATTGATCAATAATGAGCTCATTTAGATCAAGAATGCAAATATTTTGCATTCTTCATATGTTTGTACTGATGTCTTTTATTACACAGTTCCTGAGCTCTAAGGTGATTTGCAAAGGTGAAAATGAGACTGTACCCAGACTGTCTTCCTACTCCAGAAATGTTAGCCATGTGGGTAAAGTTGATGTATTTAATGTGCCTGTGAATAAAGGTATAGATTTCAACTATTACGGGAATTTCAGGTAAAATACATACGGAAAATTTGTATTGTCAGTATTGCATGTGATTAACTCTTTGGATCAGTAAGCTTTTCTTAGATTGTTTTCTACTGTTTTTTTTTCCAAAATAAGAGATACAATTTGAAGAGTAATCATGAGTTTTTAAAATTCTATTCCTTATATTCAGTACATCACAAGGAATGTAGAGAAGGTTTAAGAAGAAATTATATTTTAACTTCAATACAGTGGCATCAATATCAGCTTTAGTGGCAGAAATACATTTCGGGGGACAACTTTCTGTTGTATTTCTCATGTTTCTTCATATCTTACAAGTAGAGTCACTGACAGTTTTTGTTGTAAACTCTTTTCAAAGATATTTGTATAGAGAATAGCCTTGAAAGATAGAAACAGTTTCTCCTTCCAGAGAGCAAAGGGAAGAGCTGTTTGCTATCCAGTATAGTAAAAATGTCTCCTTCAACATTAATGACCTGATGGAGCTTAAAAACACAGCACATAAACTTCGTGAAGCATGCACAAGTATCAATAGCCAATTGACCAAGCAGAAGGAAGGATATCAGAGTTTAATGACAACATTGCTTAAATAAGGCATGCAGACAAGATTAGAAAAAAAGAATGAAAAGGAATGAATGAAGTCTCTGAAAATATGGGACTACATAAAAAGACCAAACCTACAATTGACAGGAGTCCCTGAAAGAGATGGGGAGAATGGAAACAAGCTGGAAAACACACTTCAGTATATTATCCAGGAGAAATTCCTCAATTTAGCAAGACAGACCAATACGCAAATTGAGGAAATAGAGAGAACACCACGAAGATACTCCATGAGATCAACCTCAAGACAATAATGATCAGATTCTTCAAGGTGCAAATGAAGGAAAAAATGTTGAGGGCAAACAGAGAGAAAGGCCAGTTCACCTACAAAGGGAAGCTCATCAGACTAACAGTGAATCTCTCAGCAGAAACCCTACAAGTCAGAACAGAATGGGGGCCTATATTCAACATTCTTAAATAAAAGAATTTTCAACCCAGAATTTCATATCCAGCCAAACTAAGCTTCATACACAAAGGAGGAATAAAATCCTTTCCCAACAAGGAAATACTGAGGGATTTTGTCACCATTAGGCCTGCCTTGCAATAGCTCCTGAAGGAATTACTAAATTTGGAAAGGAAAAACAGTACCAGCCACTGCAAAAACACACCAAAGTATGAAGACTAACGACAGTATGAAGGAACTGCATCAACTAGTGTGCAAAATAACCAGATAGCATCATGATGACAAGATCAAATTCACACATAAAAATACTAGCCTTAAATGTAAATGGGCTAAATGCCCCAATTAAAAGACACAGACTGGCCAATTGGATAAAGAGTCAAGACCCATTGGTGTGCTGTATTCAGGAGACCCGTCTCACATCCAAAGACACACATAGGCTTAAAATAAAGGGATGAAGGAAAATGTACCAAGCAAATGGAAAGCAAAAAACAGCAGGGGTTGCAATTCTAGTCTCTGAAAAAACAGACTTTAAACCAACAAAGACGAAAAAAGACAAAGAAGGTCATAAATAATGGTAAAGAGATCAATTCAACAGGAACAGCTAAGTATCTTAAATATATGTGCACCTAATACAGCAACACCCAGATTCATAAAACAAGTTCTTAGAACCCTACAGAGACTTAGACTTCCACACAATAATAGTGGGAGGTTTTAACACCCACTTTAAATATTAGACAGATCAATGAGACAGGAAATTAACAAGGATATTCAAGATTTGAACTCTGCCCTGCATCAAGTGGACCTAATAAACATCTACAGAACTCTCCACCCCAAATCAACAGAATATACGTTTGCAGTGCTACAAGGCACTTATTCTAAAAGCAATCACAAAATTGGAAGTAAAACACTCCTCAGCAAATGCAAAAGAACTGAATTCATAATAATCAGTCTCTTAGACCTCAGTGTAATCAAATTAGAACTCATGATTAAGAAACTCACTCAAAACCACATGATTATATAGAAATTGAACATCATACTCCCGAATGATCCCTGGGTAAATAATGAAACTAAGGGAGAAATCAAGAGAACATGTACCAGAATCTCTGGGTGATAAAAGGGAAAAAAGCAGTGATAAAAGGGTAATTTATAGCCCTAAATGCTCACATCAGACAGCTAGAAAAATCTCAAATAGACATCCTAACATCACAATTAAAAGAGCTAGAGAAGCAAGAGCAAACTAATCCAAGAGCTAGCAGAAGACAAGAAATAACTAAGATCAGAGCAGAATTGAAGGAGATAGAGACACAAAAAACCTTTCAAAAAAATCAATGAATCCAGGAGATGGTGTTTTGAAAAAATTAACAAAATAGATAGACTACTAGTTAGACTATAAAGAAGAAAAGAGAGAAGAATCAAATAGACCAATATGACAAAGGGGATATAAACATTGACCCTACAGAAATACAAACTGCCATCCGAGAATACTAGGAACGCTGCTATGCAAATAAACTAGAAAATCTAGAAGAAATGGATAAATTCCTGAACACATACACTCTCCCAAGACTAAAGCAGGAAGAAGTCGAATCCCTGAATAAACCAATAACAAGCTCTGAAATTGAGGCAGTAATTAACAGCCTACCAACCAAGAAAAGCCCAGGACCAGACAGATTCATGGCTGAATTCTACCAGAGGTACAAAGAGGAGCTGGTACCAATCCTGAAACTATTCCAAACAATTAAAAAGGACAGGATCCTCCCTAAATCATTTTATGAAGGCAGCATCATGCTGATGCCAAAACCTGGCATAGACACAACAAAAAGAGAAAACTTCAGGCCAATATCCCTCGTGAACATCAATGTGAAAATCCTATAAAATACTGGCAAATCGAATCCAGCAGCACGTCAAAAAACTTATCCACCACGATCAAGCTGGCTTCATCCCTGGGATGCAAGGCTGGTTCAACATACGCAAATCAGTAAACATAACCCATCACACAAACAGAGCCAAAGAGAAAAACTAGATGATTATCTCAACAGATGCAGAAAATGCCTTTGATAAAATTCAACAATGCTTCGTGTTAAAAACTCTCAATTAACTAGGTATTGACGGAACATATCGCAAAATAATAAGAGCTATTTATGACAAACCCACAGCCAATATCATACTGAATGGGCAAAAGCTGGGAGCATTCCCTTTAAAAGACAGTACAAGACAAAGGTGCCCTCTCTTACCACTCCTATTCAGCATAGTATTGGAAGTTCTGGTTAGGTCAATCAGGCAAGGGAAAGAAATAAATAGATTCAAATAAGAGAGGAAGTCAAATTATCTCTTTTTGAAGATGACATGATTGTATACTTACAAAATCCTATCAACTCAGCCCCAAAATTCCTTAAGCTGATAAGCAACCTCGGCAAAGTCTCAGCATACAAAATCGATGTGTAAAAGTCACAAGCATTCTTTTACACCAACAATAGACAAGCAGAGAGCCAAATCACTAATGAACTCCCATTCACAATTGCTACAAAGAGAATAAAATACCTGGGAATACAGCAAACAAGTGATGTGAAGGACCTTTTCAAGGAGAACTACAAATCACAGCTCAAGGAAATAAGAGAGGACACAAACAAATGGAAAAACATTTCACCCTCATGGATAGGAAGAATCAATATTGTGCTATTCTCATCAAACTACCATTGACATTCTTCACAAAATTAGAAAAATAACTACTTTAAATTTCATATGGAATCAAAGACCCTGTATAAACTACATAAAACTAAGACCCTGGATAGTCAAGATGATCCTAAGCAAAAAGAACATAGCTGGAGTCATCATACTTTCTGACTTCAAACTATACTTCAAGGCTACAGTAAGCAAAACAGCATGGTACTGATACTAAAACAGATATATAAACCAATGGAACAGAACAGAGGCCTCAGAAATATCACCACACAATTAAAACCATCTGACCTTCGACAAACCTGACAAAAACAAGCAATGGGGAAAGGATCTTTTATTCAATAAATGGTGCTGGGAAAACTGACTAGCCATATGCAGAAAAGTGAAACTGGATCCCTTCCTTACACCTTATACAAAAATTAACTCAAGATGGATTAAATACTTAAATGTAAAACCCAAAATTATAAAAACCCTGGAAGATCCTTGTCAAAAGCATTCAGGACATAGACATAGGCAAAGACTTCATGATGAAAACATCAAAAGCAATTGCAACAAAAGCCAAAATAGACAAATGGGATCTAATTAAACTAAAGAGACTCTGCACAGCAAAATAAACTGTCATCAAAGTGAACAGGTAACCTACAGAATGGGAGAAAAATTTTGCAATCTACATCTGACAAAGGTCTAATATCCAGAATTTACAAGGAACTTAAACAAATTTACAAGAAAAAATAACCCCACCAAAAAGTAGGCAAAGGATATGAAAAGACACTTCTCAAAAGAAGACATTTATGCATCCAACAGACATATGAAAAGAAGCTCAACATCAGTGATCATTAGAGAAATGCAAATCAAAACCACAAGGAGGTACCATCTCATGCCAGTCAGAATAGAAATTATGAAAATGACAAGAAACTATATTTGCTAGCAAGGCTTTGGAGAAATGGGAACACTTCACTGTTGGTGGGAATGTAAATTAGTTCAACCATTGTGGAAGACAGTATGGCGATTCCTCAAGGATCTAGAACCAGAAATACCATTTAAACCAGCAATCACGTTACTGGGTATGTACCCAAACAAACATAAATTATTCTATTATAAAGACGCATGCACACATACGTTTATTGCAGCGCTATATACAATAGCAAAGACATAGAACCAACCCAAATGCCAATCAATGATAGTCTGGATAAAGAAAATGTGGTAAATATATGCTATGGAATACTATGCAGCCATTAAAAAGATGAGATCATGTCCTTTGCAGAGACATGGATGAAGCTGGAAGCCATCATCTTCAGCAAACTAACGGAAAACGAAACTCTGCATGTTCTCACTCATAGGTGGGAGTTGAACAATGAGAACACATGGACACAGGGAGAGGAACAACACACACCAGGGCTTGTTGGGAGGTTGGGGGTGAGGGGAGGAAACTTAGAGTACAGGTCAATAGGTGCAGCAGACCACCATGGCACACGCATACCTATGTAACAAACCTGCAGGTTCTGCACATGTATCCCGGAACTTATTATAACATATTTTTTTTAAAGATGTCTCCTGGCCGGGCACAGTGGTTCATGCCTGTAATTCCAGCATTTTGGGAGGTCGAGGCGGTTGGATCACGAGGTCACGAGTTTGAGACCAGCCTGGCCAAGATGGTGAAACCCTGTCTCTACTAAAACTACAAAAATTAGCCAGGCGCAGTGGCAGGTGCCTGTAATCCCAGCTACTCGGAAGGCTGAGGCAGGAGAATCGCTTGAACCCCAGAGGCGGAAGTTGCAGTGAGCCAAGATCGCGCCCCTGTACTCTAGCCTGAGTGACAGAGCAAGACTTCGTCTCAAAAAAAAAAAAAAAAGTCTCCTTCTGGATAAAACTTTGGGCAGGTTTACTTAGCACCCTCTTACAAATTATTAGGGTTTTCTAAACTCACTCAGAATTCCTCAGCCATGATGCACAATACTGTGTGTATAGCATCTTTCTGGCCCTGTGTTCCCATTATCACCTGGGAATTTTGGGAGACTAGTGAAACTGACATAAACAAGAATTTCATAGTGACTGCTTGGTTGTAAGTAATAAAGTCTTACGTCTTTTGCCAGCATTTGTAAAACTAAGGCAATTTTCTTTTATTTAAAAAGCACACATGTAGAATAAAAAGCTCAGGCCGGATACAGTTGAGTTCCTCATAAATGTCTGATAGCAGCAGAAGGGTAGTAGCTACAGGAGTAGCATGGTAAGCAACAATGCAGAAAGATACAAAGTCTCTTATAATTTACAAAGCCTCTCCAGTTTTCAATTTCAAACTATGGAAGTAACATATTTTCAAATGTACAAAGGTCATTTTGAAAAGACTAAGTCAGCTCCTGGCACAGCTTTGCTGGTCATTTTCCTGCAGCTTTGGCTATGTGTCCCCTTCTTCACTGTAATAGCCTTTATTTTTGTATACTTTCTTATTTATTAAAAACTCCAGTTGAGTTTATTTTTTTCAAGGAATCAAATCATAGATGAATTGATTCTTAGTGTCCAAGCCAAAAGTAGAGAAAAATTTCCAAAACAATAAAGGACAAAAATGGTAATAAATAATAATTAATCTGATGGAAGGCAGGAAGGGAGACAAGGAAAATAAGAAAATAATTCATTAAAATATGGGGAAAATATTAGATAAAATTTAAAAATCAAGTTATGTTAATATCAGTAATGACAATTGGTAAAAGGAAAATAGAAGGTATATTATTATTAACATGTTATTAATTTTGTCTTTGTCTTCTATTTCCTTCCTTTTAGTGTTTCTTTATTTACTATTAATTTTTATGTTGTTCCTAAAAATTAAGCATTTAGCTTAATTAACATTCTTTAGGCCGGGCGTGGTGGCTCACTCCTGTAATCCCAGCACTTTGGGAGGCTGAAGTGGGCAGATCACCTGAGGTCAGGGGTTCGAGACCAGCCTGAGAAACAGAGAAACCCCATCTCTACTAAAAATACAAAATTAGCCAGGCATGGTGGTGCATGCCTATAATCCCAGCTACTCGGGAGGCTGAGGCAGGAGAATCACTTGAACCCGGTGGGGCGGAGGTTGCAGTGAGCCAAGATTGCACCATTGCACTCCAGTCTGGGTAACAAGAGTGAAATTCCACCTCAAAAAAACAAAAATAAAAAACATTCTTTATTAGTTTCTAACATATATCTTTATGTTATATGTTAGTCATTCCTTTCTAACATATGACTTTTGTCTTAAAGTCTATTTAACATTTACATGTTAGCTTTATTTTGCTTAATGCATTTCAGACTATATATTCTCCTCTAAATACCAGTTTTAGCATCATGACACAAATTTTAGTAAGTGGAATTTTCATTGTGCATTTAGTGTCGTATAGATTTCAATGTTAATCATTATTTCTTGACTGACCCCATAATTGTAGTGTGAGAACATAGTCTTATATTAACAGGGGTTTCTTTTTTTGTATTTGTTAAGTCCGGTTTCAAATCCACTCTTGCTTACTTTATTTCTCAATTCTTTCACTTTCTTAACTATTTTTGTCCACCCAATTTTTAGCTCTGAAAAGAAGGTATTAAAAATATTGTAACATGGTTGTATATTTGTCCATTTTTTCTTGAAATTTTGTCAATATTTTTGATAATTTTGATGTCAATTTTATGGATGCACAAAGAGTCAAGTTATTTGTGACATTCTAGAAAATTGGTTGTTTTGTCACTATTTAATGATGCTATGTATAAATAGTGATGACTTTTGCCTTAAAGTCTATTTAACATTTATATATTAGCTTTATTTTGGTTAATACATTATTTTAGTTATGCTATTAAAACTAGCATATAGCCATTTTTTAATTTAAAAAAATTAAAGGTAAACTTACCATATGAAAAAAATGAGAATTTAGTAAAGTGCTGAGTTATAAAACAATTACACAAAAAATCTTCGTAAATAGTCCTTTCATTAAACTGTTTTCTAATTACCTCATCTAAATGTACCATATGTTTCCTCTAGAAACCTGATTGATACAGGTATCAATACAGGCCTCAGTTCAGCTAATGTGATGACATATGGTCACACAGCAATTAAACAACCTACACATGTTCCATACACATGAGGACAGGCCTCCAAAAGCCTGTGATCCCTTAAACACATTGCCCCATTTCCAAATGTCCAAGAAATGGAAATATTTAATGTAGGCAATAAGACAAATGTTCAGGCCTTGGAGAAACTGCAAAATAGTTTAATAATAATATGCTTTTCATCTAAGGTGTCCCAGGCCAAAATGACGAATATTTTGAGTGATTCCTTGGAATTTCTGCATAACTTTTTTTTTTTTTTTTTTTTTTACTTCTGAATTAGAAACGTCATCCTCAACAGCTTTGACATGTAGTACTCAGCACATGGTGAAGAAAGTTTGTGTTAGGGGCTTAAAAAAATTCAGGAGTTTCGACAAAGAAGGAATTAAAGAGGAGGCAGAACTTTTCAGCACTTACGGACAATGTGGGAGAAAAAGTCAAATATGCCAGACTTAGTGGGGGCTTGGGAGTTAGAGTCATATACTCCTTCTTTGTGCACTGTGAATTACATGGTATTTAAGCTGAGACATAACAGGTTTTGAGATAAGGATGGACAGGAAACAGATGCTGTGAATAACTGGAGGCTACAGATAGCACTGCATGAGTGCTCCTTGCACACACAGAGGTGCATGTGTATACACAGACCCATGCTCCAAACCCTGACATATATAGCAGAAGCACCGTAAAATGTTGATGAGGAAACAGAACAGTGTTCAGCTTTGCTAACTGTGCTCTGACATGGAGGAAATGACTGTGTAGTGAGGAGGATTCTTGCCCTCCCAACTTTCACTGACTGAACTTTCCCCTTTGCTAAAGCTGTGACGATGCTAATAAACGGCACTCAAAACTTTTTTCCTGTTAAATGTATCTATGATTTATTTTTAAGGCCGGGGCATTTGGGGAGACAGCCTCTATACTCAAAGCGTACCTGTAATGAGTTTGAATGATCAGGCTGCCATTTTCAAATGCCCAACCTCCAGAATTTAACTATTCCATAGACCTCTGGAAAAAGTGGCAACAGAGGGCTTCACTGCTAAACTGTTCTAGGGAAACTTCTCCTTGCTTACAACGCACCAATGCAGAAACCTTTTAGACTAGATGAGTCATCTCAGGTAGGCGCTTTGCAAATCAGCCTGCTGGATTTTCTCACTTGAAGCCCAGGCTGTCAAACCCCACAATGGTGTCACACAAGGTGAACAATGTGGTAACCTGTTAATTTGCTGGATATAATGACAGCAATAATCTGAGCAGGTTTGCCAGACTGTCTCCTTTTTAAGTGGACAGTGGACACTCCTGTTAAGATTGTGTCACATTGAGACAAGTGTGTGATTACTGTATCCAGTTATGGCACTTAGGTAACTTGAGACATCTCACTGCTGTGTGAGTAACCCCCATTTACCATCCTTTGCATCATTCGCTGTGATTGGCATATTGATATGCTTGAACCTGTCTCCAGGCCCCTTATTTCCCTTTGGGACTACCTCAATCACAAATACCTTCAGCTATACTCAAGTGCAATTATCTGTATGTCAACCCCTCTATGAAGATACTCCAACAGGAGTTATTTCTAGCCTATACTGAGAAAGCTACTTGACCACTCCAACTAAGGAGAAGAAAGGCAAACATACCGGGGTTGTAGAAG
Source organism: Theropithecus gelada (assembly GCF_003255815.1). NCBI lineage: Eukaryota > Metazoa > Chordata > Mammalia > Primates > Cercopithecidae > Theropithecus > Theropithecus gelada. The sequence continues at coordinate 15,738,091 of NC_037675.1, forward strand.
ATGCATCTTTAGACTTTTATGATACAGCAGGAATTGAATCTTTGTTTCTTTTAGTACACAGGGCAATTTTCTTCCAAGGTTTTAGACATGCCATACAGTCCTCCTTGATACCTAAACCTCAGTTGAAAAGACAATTTGAGAATATGAAGACAGTAAAATCATTTCAGTTTGGGTAGATTTATTTTGACAATTGTTCATATGCAAACTTGTTCAAATAGTTACTATGTTCAATAGATGCAATTTGGGAAATGTCTAAACACTCCATGAAAGTACACCAAAACTGCAAAGAAGTTGTCATGAGATTTTTTTTTCCCCAATAAACAATTTTTCTCTAAAAAAATACACAATTATTCAAACATATTACTCAAACATACTTAGTGTCACAACTGGATTACTTTAGCTTTACTTAAATTAAGGCCCACTTTAATATCCTGTTTACTGTCTTCTTTCTTTGGTTTGTTTTTATTGGGAGGGGAAATGTTTAATCATAACAGGTGGAACAAACATTGGTAAAACAAAACAAATTTTCTAAAATTCATATTTCAAATATCTTGTCAGACAAATAACAAAAAATCTGCTAAAAGAACTGGTTGATGGAAATAAGAAAGCTGGATAGATGCTGGCCCTAGTGGGGAATGAGCTAAAAGACTAGGTATAAACAGAGATCCCAATGTGGAAAAACAAAAATATAAAGAGGGAGGATCTGCAAATTTTAGAAGTTAGTATGATGTCACCAGTCAGAAAAATTCTGGAAGTAATTATTATATGAGAAGCAATGATCATATAATTATGGACCCACCATAAGTTCAAAAGAAGTGAGCCATGTGAGGAAACTTTATTTATTTGATAGAATATTCTTCAGTACCTCTTTTCTATCCTTTTGCTTTTTCCCTCATTCTGCCACTGATTCATTCTTCACTCTGCACACTGAATTTTTGTTCTAGCTCATTTTCCAAATCTGGGCATGGGTCTTGACATCTTTCAATGGCTCTTTCGTGTTTTATGGCCAAATGTCCAAACCCCTTTTTGTGGCATACACAGTCCTCTGTGATTTGTCCATTTCCATAACTTCTGCCTCCCCTAACTCCAATTACTTCTATCACACATTACTTCTTGTTAAATTCCCAAGTATCTTTCAATGCCTGGCTTGAATATTACTCACGCAAATTTCCTCTGACTCCTGTCTCCCCTTTCTCCACTACAAGACAGTCAGTCATTCCCACATCTTGAGCTGAAATAAAGTATACACTTACATCTATGAAGCAATACAAGGAGAGTGATACTTGTCCCCTTCCAGAAACATCAATTTGAACAACTATCCACCCATGACAATATTTTCACAAGAGCTAAAGAATCCAGGTAAGAGATTATAGTACCTGGAGATAGCACAGAACTAAGAAAATATGCATTAAAGAGGATAGGAAGGATAGTTTTGCATTGCCTTCATCACCCCAGCCCCAAGCCTAAGCAGTACAGCATGGAGAGAGATATTCTCCATGTGGGGGAAGGTGAATGAAGTGAGCACCTGACTTTGTTACAAACCCCAGCTTCAGGTCATCCCACTGAAACCTGGTACCAGACCTATAATAGCAAACCCAGGGTCCAGACCCATCTAGTGCCAGGCTAGTCCCTGAAGACCAAGGTCTAGGATGGCCCCAGCAGGCCCAGGATCCGGGCCTGCCACTAAAGTCCAGGCTCCAGCTGTGCCACCCACTGACCTGGGCATCAGGTTGGACCTTTTGAGGACTCCAGCAGCAAAGCTGCTCACCCAGAATCTTTTCCCAAACAAGCAATAGCTATGTGAGTTCATTGTCACTAGACTTGCCCTACAAGAAACGCTAAAGGGAGTTCTTCAAGTTGAAATAAAAACACTAGCAAACAATAGAAAAACAAAAGAAAGTATAATAGTCACCGAGGTGTAAAAATATCATCAAATACAAAATACTCTAATACTGCAGAGTAGCGTGTAAGTCACTTTTAACTGTAGTATAAAAGTTAAAAAAATTAAAAATGGTGGAGGGGAGAGTATGAGGAAAAATAGCTAATGCATGCTGGGCTTAGTACTTAGGTGATGGGTTGATAGGGGCAGCAAACCACCATGGCACATACTTACCTATGTAACAAACCTGCACATCCTGCACATGTACCCCAGAACTTAAAATATAATAAAATAAACAAAAAAGACCTAGCTTTGGTAGGTATATCAAGAACTCTAGGGAATGAGGTGATGTATTGATACCTTGAGGATTTTCAGCATTAGGAACCTAGGAAAAGTATTCCCTTGATGCAAACAATAGTATTCTCACAGAGTGGGAACATCACCAGCTGTGGTAAGGTGTAGACACCAACCTGCAGTGGTTCTGTGGGAAACACATTTCCACAAAAGTACTGAAGAGGAAGAACTTCAGATGACAAGTGATGAGTTTATGTGAGACTCCAACCAAGACTCAACAAATAAATAACTGGATGTGTGTTTAAGAGTCTAGGGGGATGCTGGAGATCTTTGCTGTACATAAAAGGGCAGAGCCAATACAATTTGAGCTAATTAGATAATGCATAGTGGAGCAAAGACAAGTTTACCCAGCTGAGGCCACTTGAGAACAACGGCCTAGCCACTATCAGTAAGTGAAGGCATCCTGGACCATTTAGTCTCCACAGCAGAACTTGACCAGAGAAAAATAACTGCCAACTGGCACACAGAACCATGAAAAATAATAAATATTTGTTATTTCCAAAAAAGTAAAAGTAGCTACAGCTACAATAATTTATTAATGAATATACAATGTATAAAAGATGTAATTTCTGACATCTTTGACATAAAACAGGATAATTATAAGATGTTTTATGTAAACCTCATGTAACCACAAAAAAAGAACAGTAGTAGATACACAAAAGAGAAAGAGAAAGAAATCAAAGCACACCAATACAAAAAAAATCATCAAATTACAAAAAAAGGCAGCAAGAAATGAACAATGGAATGATGGTGCTACAAACAGCCAGAAAACAATTAACAAAATAACAATAATAAGTCCTTACTATTATTAATTACTACAAATGTAAATGGATTAAATTATTCAATAAAAAGAAACCCGGTGACTCAATGGACAAGAAAAAAAAAATCCAACAATATGGTGTACACAAAGAGACTCGCTTTAGCTTTAAGGACACACATAGGCTGACAGTCAAGGGACAAAGATATCGCATGCAAATGATAACCAGGTGCAGCAGAAATGGCTATACTTACATCAGACAAAGTAGATTTTAACTACAAAAACTATCAAAAGAGAAAAAGGAGGTAATTATATAACAAAAAAGGGGTCAATTTTTCAAGAGGATATAGCAACTGTAAATATATAGACATCCAACATCAGGGTACCAAAATATATGAAGCAAATATAAACAGAACTGAAGGAAGACCTATACAGCAATACAATGGAGAATTGGAGGCTTCAATAACCCACTTTCAATAAGGGATAGATGACCCGGACAAAAAATCAATCGTGAAGCAGCAGGCTTAAGCAACAACATGGACCCAAATAACATTTACAGAACATTTCATCCAACAGCAGAAAATGGTATCAAAAAGAATAAAATACCTAGGAACAACTTTAAGTCTACAGAAAAATCCCACTTGGAACTAATAAGTGATTATAGGAAGATTTCAGGATATAAGGTTAACATATAAAAGTCAGTTGCTATACTACATACCAGCAATGAACAAGTGGATTTAAAACTAAAAATACTCCATGTTCACGGATTGGAAGAATAAATATCATTAAAATGGCTATCCTGCCCAAAGCAATTTTCCAGATTCAATGCTACTCCTATCAAACTACCAATGTCATTCTTCACATAATTAGAAAAAAAAATTCTGAAATTCATATGGAACCCAAGAAGAGCTCAATAGCCACACCAACCCTAAGCAAAAGGAACAAAGCTGGAGTCATAATACTACCCAAATTCAAACTATACTATTAGGACCAAAACAGCACGATACTGTTACAAAAGCCAACACACAGACCAATGGAACAGAGTAGAAAACTCAGAAATGAAGCTGCACACTTACAGCCATCTGACTTTCAACAAGGTCAACAAAAACAAGTAATAGAGAAAGAACTCCCTATTAAATAAATGATGCCAGCCATAGGCAGAAGAATAAAACTCAACCCTTACATTTACCATAGACAAAAATTAACTCAAGGTGGATGAAATATTTAAATGCAAGACCTCAAATTATAAGTATCCTAGATGAAAAACTAGGAAACACCCTTGTTGACATCAACCTCAGCAAAGAATTTTTGGCCAAGTCTCCAAAAACAATTGCAACAACAAAAATTAAACAGTGAGACCTAATTAAAGAGTTTTCCATAGTAAAGGGAACTCTTCATAGAGTAAACAGACAACCTACAGAATAAGAGAAAAATATTCACAAACTAAGCATTCAACAAAGGTCTAACATTAATCATCTATAAGAAACTTAAACAAATTAACAAGCCCCAAACAAATAACCCCATTTTAAAAATATGGGCAAAGGACCCGAACATACATTTCTCAAAAGAAGACACAGGTGGCCAACAAATATATTTAAAAAATGCTCATCATCACTAACCATCAGAGAACTGCAAATGAAAACCATAGCGACATTCCATCTCACACCCAGTCAGAATGGCTATTATTAAAAAGTCAAAAAACAACAAATGCTAGTGAGGGTGCAGAGAAAAGGGAACGCTTACACACTGTTGGTGAGAATGTAAATTAGTTCAGCCACTGTGTAAAGCAATTTGAAGAGTTCTCAAAGAACTTAAAACAGAGCTACCATTTGACGCAGCAATCCTATTACTGGGTATATATCAAAAAGAAAATAGATCATTTAACCAAAAAGACGTATACACTTGCATGTTCGTCACTGCACTATTCACAATAGCATCGTGCACTGGATAAAGAAAATGTGGTACATGTACACCATGAAGTACTACATAATCATAAAAAGGAATAAAATTATGCTCTTTGCAGCACCACGAATGAAGCTGGAAGTCATAATGAGAATTAATGCAGAAATGGAAAACCAAGTACCACATATTCTCACTTATCAGTAGGAGCTAAACATTGAGCACGGAAAGGCATAAATGTGGGAACCACAAACACTGTGGACTATGGGTGGTGGGGGGTGCAAAGGAGGAATGGGTTGAAAAACTACCTTTTGGGTACAATGTTCACTACCTGAAAGAAATATGCCCATAAAACATGTAATAAACCTGTACAGTGTGCCCAGTATCTAAAATAAAAGTTTAATTTAAAAAAACCCTAAGAACACAATACCATTTACATTAGCTCTAAAAATGAAATGAAATATGTACTTAAAAATGAATTTTACTTGTAGTAAAGTAGAAATCTAAAAAATACATGCAGAAAATCTATATTTTAAAAATCTCATAAAACCCTGATAGAAGAAATTTACAAAACTAAAAATGAGGAGATAATCTATGTTCATGGATAGAAAGCATAAATATTGTCAAGATCTCAGTTATTCCCAACTGATCTATAGTTTCAATATAGTCCCAACAAAAATTCCAGTGATTTATTTTGTGGATATTGTTAAATTGAGTCCAAATTTTATATGGAGAAGCAAAAGATCCAAAATAACCAACTCAATATTGAAGGTGAACAACAAAGTCAGTGTGGACTGCCACTGCATAATTTCCAGACTTACTATAAAGCTAGAATAATTAAGAAAGTGTGGCATTGGTGAAAGAATAGACACATAGATTACAGGAACAGAATTGAGAGGCCAGAAATAGACCCACGTATATATTAATTGATCTTCGATGAAATTGCAAAGGCAATATAATAGTGCAATGATAATCTCATGAACAAATGGTACTGAAACAACTGCACATCCATATTAAAAAAGATTTTAGGCACAGACCTGACACACTTTAAAAAATTACCTCAAAATGGATCCTAGATCTAAATGTAAGATATAAAACTATATCACTTTCAGAAGATAACAGCAGAAAATCTAGATCACCCAGGATATTGTGATATTTTAGGCATGATACAAAAAAGAAAAAATTAAGGACTTTTTTAAACACCAGAATTTCTGTTCTGTGAAAAACCATGTCAAGAGAATGAGAAGACCCGTCACAGACCAAAAAAAAAAAAAAAAGAAAAAAAAAGAAAAAAAAATTTGCAGAAGACATGCTGATGAAAGACTGTTATTCAAAGTATAGAAGAAACAAAACCTTAAAACTCAGTAATGGCAAAAAGAAACTTGATTTGAAATATGGGCAAAAGACCTGAGAAGACACTTCACCAAAGAAGATATACAAATGGTATATAGGCATATAAAAAGGTGTTCAATATTATATACTGTTAAAGAATTGTAACTTAAAATAAAAATTAAGTTAACAATGAATTGCCACTACACACCTATTAAAACGGTGAAAATCCAAAACACTGACAACACTAAATTCTAGCAAGGATGTGGAGTGAAAGAAACTCTCATTTGTTACTGATGGGATGGCAAAGTGGTACAGCCATTTTGGAAGACAGTTTGGCAGTGTGTTATCAAACCTGAACATCTTCCTATATAATCCAGGAATCGTGCTTCTTGGTATTTACCCAAAGGAATTGTCTTTATGTCCACCCAAAAACTTTCACCTGGATCTGTATAGCACTTTACTCATTATCACCCAAATTGAAAGTGAAATGAGATATCTTCAGCAGGTGAATTAATAAACTGTGTTACATCCAAGCAATGGAATGTTACTCAGTGTTAAAAAAAAAAAAAAAAATGTAGCTATGAAGCCGTTGAAAGACATGGAGAAACTTTAAATGTATATTACTAAGTGAAAGAAGCCAGACTGAAAACATTCTAATTTGGGGTATCTTGACCTAATCAGGCTTAGCAACATTTTCACTTTCCTTGAACGTTTTGTCTAATTGAAAGGCTTTACTGGTCTCCACAACCTTATTTTGATCTTTATTCTGAAATAAATTATACCATTGGGAAGTTTTAACAATACGTGTGTCAGTCATTCTAGTAATTTTGGTTCTCCGGGCACAATTGAGATAATTCATCTTTTTACTCAAAAGATTTCTCAGTGTTTTTCTTTATGGGTAGTTGTTGAGGAGATTTTCATTTTATTAACCATGAAAATCTTCAAATTTCTAGACTCTATTCTCTTTCATTTCAGCTTGTGAACTATTTAATGAGTTCATCCCTCTCTTAAAATACCTTTTCAAATGCAGCCAGTGGTCACTAATAAATACTACACTAACTTTTAATTTCAAATTGTAACCTTAAAGCTATAAACTTTAGGTGCATTAGCTACTTTCAAAATTATCTCATATAACTTTTTTTTAAAACAATTGTTTACCACTGTTTATAGGGATTGATTTTTTTGCAGCCTTTCAGAAAAGCTTCCTTAATGTCTCTTCGCAATACAATAACATTTATTTTATTATTTTTGTTACGAAAGAACCTTCCTTCTAGGTACCAGTTTTTATATAGTCTATAAAAGCCCCAATAAAATAACACTTATTATTTTTGCAATGGAAGTATCCTCCTTCTAGGTATCAATTTCTGCACTAGTCTGCAAAGGCTATGTTATGTTATGGTAAAAACGAACTCCAAAATCATTTTTCCTTTTAAAAATTTTAGTGCACATTTAAAAATATTTTTAATAAACTTTTAAAATTATAGGTAAAATTATATGTATTTATCATGTATAACTCCAAAATCTTAATGCCTTAAATCATCAAACATTAATTTTTTTCTCACCTTACATATCTATTTTGGCTATGGGGGTTCTACTCCATATATTCCTCACTCCAGGAACCAAGCTGCCTAGCACCGTTTGGAAATGAATAAGTACACTTTTCCCTAAAATACCCAATGGTAAACATTTTATCTCTCAGGACAGTGTTTAATGAGAAAAAAAGGGTATGAAATTAGTAGCTAAGTTTATATCAGGAGAAATGTAGGCAAAATGGCAATGGAATGATGTGCTCAAAGTGCTTGAAAAAAATTTCTAATCCAACAATCAATAATTTTTTATTAGAGAAAATATCTTACGAAAGTTAAGGTTAAATAAAAACATTTCCAGCAGGGCATGGTGACTCATGCCTGTAATCGCAACACTTTGGGAGGCTAAGGCAGGAGGATTGTTTGAGCCCAAGAATTCAAAAACAGCCTGGGCAACAAAGTGAGACCTCAACCCTACAAAAAATCAAAAAATTAGCTGGATATCGTGGCACAAACCTGTAGTCTCAGTTGCTTAGGAGGCTGAGGTAGAAGGATCATTAGAGTCCAGGAGGTAGAGGCTGTGGTAAGTCACTATAGTACCACTGCACTCCAGCTTGCCTGGGTGACAGGGTAAGACCCTGACTCAAAAAAAAAAAAAAAAAAAAAGGCCGGGCGCGGTGGCTCAAGCCTGTAATCCCAGCACTTTGGGAGGCCGAGACGGGTGGATCACGAGGTCAGGAGATCGAGACCATCCTGGCTAACATGGTGAAACCCCGTCTCTACTAAGAAATACAAAAAACTAGCCGGGCGAGGTGGCGGGCG